>NW_015112968.1:0-48570 GCF_001443285.1 Poecilia latipinna | reverse complement strand
CCCCCCCCCCCCCTCTCTTCTTGCCCTCCTTCAACCCCTCCGGTGCCACACCATCATGTAGCCAGGATCTTATCAGGAGGCTTCTTCACGTAGCAGGGAGAACTACCCTCTTTCCGACGGGAAACTGGGGTGGGGGGGGTGAACAGCGTTCCCCGCTCATTAGCATGTAAACTATAAATGTCAGTGCGTGTGAGACGCAACCGGAGCGTGGGGGTGGAGGGGATGGGGTGCTAGGTTTACCTCGGCCGAGCGGTCACATACGTGTCATTTTAAACGGCAGGGCCCCCGCGAGCGCATCTGGGAGGCAGCGCGTGACGCAGCGCAGTGTTGCTACACACCCGGAGCTGTGTTTGGAAACACTGAGGCAGCTTGCTACTACGGCGGGGGCCAATGGGAGCCACTGAACCATGCTCTGTTTAGCCCAGCCAAGCGCACAGACAGAGGGAGAGGATGGAGGAGCAGAGCGGTGGTGGCGTGGGGGGGGCAGCGATGCAGAGATCCAGGAAATGCCTGAGCGAGAGGCTGCGACAGCGGGGGCACATCAGCTCACTCACACACAGCCTCATCAGGCCACACATTGATCACCCTCCCATGATATATCCCTCCCCGCCCCCCTCCTCCTTTAGCAGCGCCGCCGCTTAGAGAGCTAGTCGTTATTTATGAAATATTGAAATAACAAATGGCCTCTCTGGGCAGATATTAAGAAGAGAGATGCCACAGATAAGTCAGAGGCGAGCGTCAGCCGCGTCGCCCCTCCCCACACCCCGCACCCCCACCAGCGGGCTGCCTGCCCAGTCGCCTGGCTGCAGAAAAGCTGCAGTCATCACAAAGTGGAAATATTTACAGCGCTCGTTCTTGCATAAGGCAGGATGGAGTGTGGAAGAGAGCGGCTGAAAAATGACTGTGTTTGTGTTTGGAGGTTGGGGGAGGGGGGCTAATCAGATTCCTTCAGCTTCAGAGGCATTTAAGGACAACTCAGGCAAAGGTCTACTGTGTTGCAGCAGCAGAGGACAAGATTCAAATCATACGTTTCACATTAGAGGATTTTCACTGAAACCTGCTAGAAACCTGAAGCAGCATTCAGTTTTTATTCTCCTCTAATATGGAGGAAACTTCCAGAAAACTACAAAGCTGCTGAAACACTGAGTTCCTTTAAATCAAGGGTAAAAACCCACCTGTTCACAGCTGCCTTCAGTTCATAATAACTTGAACATTGACAAACATATCTGATGTGTATTTACTTGATGATTTTGATGATGGCGTTTGACTAACTGTTATGTTTATGCACGTGCCATAATTAGTTACAATGTTGTGTTTTTATGATGTAAAGCTCTTTGAACTGCCTTGTTGCTGAAATGTGCCATACAAATGGACTTGACTTGACTGTCAGCCAGTCATTAGACGATTAGGGGCCTTTGTTGAGTAACTCTGTGTGTGTTTGTGTTTGCAGAACACTCTGGAGACCTGCAACATCTGCAGTAAGCCGATCATGGAGCGCATCCTGCGGGCGACGGGCAAGGCCTACCACCCTCACTGCTTCACCTGCGTGGTGTGTCACCGCAGCCTGGACGGGATCCCCTTCACCGTGGACGCCTCCAACCACATCCACTGCATCGAGGACTTCCACAAGTACGCAGCCCGACTGGTCCCAGTGCAGCATTCATTCCTCTTAGCAGTGTGTCCACACAGCTTTAAGCCATCTTAAACTCATGAATCCACAATTAACACCTTCAAATGTCTTAAATTAATAAAAAAAATAAATAAAATTGCCTCAAATATGCTAATCACAGGTCTCAAATTTTGCTGTTGCAGGGTTATTCAAATTAAATTTATTTATTTTTTCCGTGGGACTTTTCTGAGTAGTTACGTCAGGAGACTGCGTAGGCATTTCCAAAGGAAAGTATTTCACAAAGACCTGATTAGATGAGGAAAATGAAGCGTAACATGATTGGATGAGCATGTCATTGTAGGCGTTTGTCGAGGACTGCACCTGATTGGACAAAATTAATGTCTGTCATTTGACTTTTCTTTTTCTAAATTTCGCTAATTTACTTCTCTGGCATCAGGCTTTGATTAGTTTATTTAGTTTCACAAGCTTTCTGTTGTTACTGAGTGTTTCAGATACAGCAGACTGTGTTGGCCCGCCTGACATCAGCTAATTCCTCATAACAATTGCTTCCGCCTATCTTAAGACAGAGCTTCCAGTTACATTTCAAAATAAGAGCATCGACATAAAGCAAACTGTTTCGATAACAAAAAGTAGTGATTTTTCAGAGATGTTTGTAACTGTGGAGGTCTAATTGGTGACATTTTGCCATTATGTTAAAGAACAAAATCCATTTTGATTCATGAAATAATGTGAAAGTAGTTCAAATATAAATAATAAATAAGTAAATAATAAAATGGTCTCTTGTGGCAACCAGTCAGCTATTTTTGACGATCATTTCAATAATCGATTCATCCTGATTAATGCGATTAATCATTTCAGCTCAAGTAAAATCCCAAAGCAATTCTTTGAAGTTTGTTGGTATAAAGTAACAAAATGCAGAAGGAATATTGGTGCTTGTAGGGAATCACCTGTGATTTTGTTTAAAACTGTTGCTTCTGAATCTGGGACTTTTTCTCTCTCTCAATCGTTCATGACCTGAAAGCCTGACCGGCTCCACGCAGCTCCGTCTGCTGGACGTTCCAAACACTGCCAGAGTATCTGGATCGTTTCCTCATCAACATTTAAACACAGAAACCCATCGTAACGCTTCAACACGTCGCTCGCCGTGGTGCCGTCCGTACCGGTAATGCAGGATCTCCGACTTCCTTGAAGGGAATTACGGTCAACGTTTTGAGAAAGCCATGTGATCCTTAGATGTGGACATGAATTTAATGGCGCGTTCCTGTCACTGTATCAGACATCAGGGAATTGCGTAAACAGCATTTTTACCAGAAATGTTTTTCTCCTCAGTGACCAGAAGGGAAACCGCTGGCTTTCAGTCTGCGTGTGTGTGTGTGCATGTGCCTGTGTGTGTGTGCGCACACATTGTGGCACTCTGTGTATTTTCACATCGTGCGTATGACCTCATCAGCCGGGCCTTTGTTTCGAGGAATTTTGGAGCCTCGGCCCGTGCTGATGCTGCACGGCCGTGGTTCCCCCACAGCCACACCAGAAGCCTTCACTTCCTGACAGATACTGAATGACAGCCTGGAATAGAGGAAGCGTTCGCCTCACTTCTGGTCACTGAACGGGACCTACATTTTCAGCCAGTTTCTTTTTTTTTTTTCAGATCCTCATTACTATTGTTAGAAAAACTTCTTCTCCGCAAGGCATTTCCAGAGTTACCCTTGTGAAGTTTTGTTCTGTAAATGGGGCTCTGAATGTTTGCTATGCACAGTCGGTAAACGGAGCAACTTTTTTTAAAGCTACAGAGTGAAAAGCACCTGCTGCACCGTCTGATATGTGGGAATTTTTCCACATTGTTTCATTGTTGGTGAACAATAAATTACGCGGCGTTTCAAGAGAAAAGGAAACAAATGTATGCTAATGTACAAGGATTTGTCCTTTATGAATCCTGTAAAGTAATAGTAAAGCAAAGGAGAAAAAGAATCTGTTTAATCTGAATTCTACTGATTTCCACTTTTTTTTTTTTTTTTTACATTTTCTCACAAAACAACCCCAAAGCTGTGTGTATTTTTATTTAAATTTTCCACAGCACACAACACAAAGTAGTGCAGAATTTTTCCTAATTGTTTCTAATAAATTGTTTCTTTTGTATTCACCCAAGGTCAATCCTTTGTCCCCACTGTAATTACAACAGCAAGTCTCTTTAAAATACATGTGAGCTTTGACTAGGCCACTCTAGCACATTAATAAGCTTTGATTTAAACTAGTGGTGGAACTCTACTAAAAAATTCATTAAGTTAATTGCAGGGTCTGCAGTTAATCAAAATTAAAACTACATCTCAACAAAATAAACGTTTTCAATTCAAAACCCATTTTGCTGTAAATGGGTTTTGTTGCTAAGAGCTCAACAACAAAAATATTTCTTTTTAATCTGTTATTTAGGTTATTCCGCCATCAGGTTGGCAAAGACCTTCCCAGCATCAGCTTTGAGGACGTCTTTGTCGATGCAACATGTTTAGCATTGAGGCGATGTTTTAAACCAGAATGGCTTCGCTGATAGTTTAACTTTTTTTTTAGCACAACTTGCACACAACAATAGTCTTTTCCATTGTCCCAACAGATAGTTTTTTTTTGTTTGTTTTTTTTTTGTTTTTTTTTTTGAAGCAAAAATGAACCTCCAGTGGGCCGAGAGAAGCGGCTTCATCCTCTGTTGGTTGTACATCAGATTGACAGGCGTATCAGAAACACACAAGTACAAAGGTTCCTGCTTGGGAATTTTATACACAAAAAAATTTATAAATAAACAAATAAAAGTAATTAAATAACTTTAAAAAAAAAGCACTTCAAAATTTATGTAATTAGTTGAAATTGACATGTTAATTTAAACCATTTCTTTGTAGCTCTGACTGCACAGGTGCATCTGAATAAATTAGAAAACTATCGAGAAGTTAATTAATTTCAGCGACTCGATTCACTGAGTGAATCCCATTATTTAGATCAGCTACACAAAGACTGATGTTTTTAAGGCTTTATTTCAGTTAATTGTTACTTTTTTTTTTTTTTGCTTACATCGAATGAAATGTGACATTTAAGATCAGAATATTACATCAGACCATCAAAGTTGGATTATATTTCGGGGGCATAAAACAGAGTTTTATTTGAATCAGATTCTCAAGCCCCACACATCACCTCCCTTCATGTTCACAGTCATTCACTACTTTGTGTTGATCTGTTGAGTAAAATCCCATTAAGACACTTTTTAGTTTGTGGTTTTAACATGACAAAGTTCAAGAGGTGTGAATCACAGAGTTTCAGTTCTTGCTTTATCATCATCATCATCATCATCATCATGTGCTGCTGTTCTGAGCTCCTCTCCTCTGTTTCTCACAGGAAGTTTGCTCCGCGCTGCTGTGTGTGCCATGAGCCCATAATGCCGGCGCCGGGCCAGGAGGAGACCGTCCGCATCGTGGCCCTGGATCGTGACTTCCACGTGAAGTGCTACCGCTGCGAGGTACACATCCTTCCCCGTGTGTGTGTGTGTCTGTGTGTGTGTTTTTCTTTGCCAGGTATCCGCAGCGTGACGCCGTCAGCCTGAACTCGCAAGCTCGTCCCTGAGTCACCCTTTTCAAGGAGAGACGAGTGAATCATCGCTCTCTTTCCAGCTCCGAAATAACTTTTGCTCTCTCCCGGGCGACGTTCACGAACTCACACAGTAACCAGTCTGTCAGAAGCCCGTGTGATTAGCCGATAAGTGCCGCCGAGACAATGTGTGCCCGGCTGAAGGAGACGGGAGTTCATCACGTTGTCAGAGAGCCGCGCTGGTGCGAGCGCGCGGCGCTGCTGGCAGATGGAAAGGTCAGAGGAAAGCAAGGCAGATTAGTTCAGCTGAAGAGGCTCAACAAGAGAAGAAGTTTGTCACCAGGGAGCCAGGAGAGGATGGAGGAGACTGCAGGAAGGAGGGAGCCAGAGGTCGACTGCAGGCTTTAGTCGCAGACAGTAGGGATGTTCATGACAACTCTATCCTTCTACTTCCTCAACAAAATGAAACTAAAAAATTAGGGTTTTTCTTAAGCAAATAGGAAACAGTTTCCCCATGGAAGTGATGCGATATATTATTGATTTTAGTAGCTGACTTCAAAAGAAATATTGTGTAGATTCAGTACACACAGACGTATAGTTCAGGTTTTGGGTTTTCATTTACTGTAATAAAGTCTGTGTATAATGAATCTGTATCAATGCAAAGATTCACTTCTTTGCATTGAATTACTGAAAAGAAAATGAAGTTGTCATGTTCTAATTCTAGAGGAAGCATCAGAGCCGGCCCCAGGCATACTGGAGCTCAGGTCCCCAAACTAAAAACTAATTCAGATTTTTCTCCGCTCCTCGGTGGGGAACCTGCATTACGTCTGTCCTCGACACGCCTGAACCAATTTGAATTTGAAAATGTTGAAACTGAAAAGTCTGATGTTACTCAGCAAAATGAGATTCTTTTCAAATGATGTTCGATGCAACTTCTGACCCTGCTGACCTTCTGGTCGGCCTCCTTTACCACTCGGCCGAGCCATTTCCAACCGAGTGAGTGAAGATATCTGGAGAGCTGGAAAGGTTTTATTCACAGCAGGAAATGATGTGCTTTATCATAAATGTAGCTGCAGCCGTCGTTTTGTGTGCACCTATGCAGACGTTCTTCTAGGACTCTTATAGGGGTGTCTGTTGTCTTTTTGTTATTAGAAAAGGTCAGCTGAGGTAAATCTGGAAGCCTCCTTCCAGTCCTGCTGCTCCGATGTTCTCCGGCGCGATCAGAGACGGCAGAAGTTGCTCTGCACTCTGACATAAACAGACAAGGATAAGACGTGATTCATTATGCTGTCATAACATAGCTAGGTCTTTTCAGGAAACGCTTTTTTTCTTCTTTTTTCTTCCCCCTCATAATGTTGTCAAGAAACGGCGGAAAAGGCCAAGGTGCTGCAACAGTGACTAACAAAAAAAGGCAAATTGAAAATCCAATCTGTAAACGCTGCAAGGCTGCAGAGAGATTGAACAGACTGACAAGTTGGTGCACTCTTTAAACGTTGCTTACGCTGTAAAAATGAATCACGATAACAAGCATGCGTCAGGTTTCTGGTTCTGAGTATGTATAGGTTTGTGAGGTGAAAAATTGGAGTGTGGAGAAGCATTTTTTTCACTGACTTAAACTGTCACATTTAAGTCAGATTTAATAACTAGATTAACACCATTAATTCTAGTTGCTCAGTGCTGGAATCAGGATCGAGAAGTTTTAAATCTTAACTCCCTTTTGCCTTTAAACTGTTGGTCAAACATTTTCAGTGTCCTCACAAGTTTACTGGAATCTATGTTAAATATTAATTATGTATTTTCCAGCCACATAGTGACATTCTTTAGCTCAATCAAAGAATGTCACTTTGACATTCTTTGGTATGTCAGTTGGTAACTTAGTTACCAACTGATGGTAACTAAGTTACCATCAGTTGTTGTTTTCTGAATGTATATCAAACATTGACTTCACATCACAACACATATCTGACGCCTTGAAACTGGCCTCTGTCTCTTTAAGAACCACCTCACACTCCGCCTCAGGACAAAGTGTGGTCTGAAAAAAGTGTAGCTTATTATACCTGCTATGCATAAAACATCATCAAAATCAAAAGCAGCAGAATCTTTCTAAAACGTATGTAGGAACATCAACTAAGTTTGTAGACAAACACATAAAAGAAAACAAACCCTATTTGTTATAATCTGCTTAGCAGATTTTTTTCTATACATTTTTCTTTTTTATTTAAAAAGTGAGAAACACAGCGTTAGCTCCCACAACAATTATTCCACACCTAAATTCCTCTAAATGAAGTACAATTGTTTTTGATAATTGTCCTAACCTTTGGGTTTGTTTTTTGTTTAATAATTCGTAGTTGATATTATCGTGTATTGCAATAACGTCTGGGACAATTTATCGTCCAACAAAATTGATCATTCCGCCAGGCCTATTGGTTTCTATAATGAGCTCGGCAGAAGCCCAATTTGGTGTTTGATGTTTAGTTGTTGCTGCCGTCTGGATGAGCTCAGCTGAGGACATAAGGTCCAGGGCGGAGCTCCGGGTAGATAGGCGGCGCTTTGTGAAAGCAAGTGTTTAGGCTCACCCTGAATGGTGGCAAAACACTTCCTGGAGTTCGAGTCATCTTCTTAACAGTGAGCGTGTGTCTTGCAGGACTGCGGCTGTCTGCTGTCTGAGGGGGACAACCAGGGCTGCTACCCTCTGGATGGACACGTCCTCTGCAAAAACTGTAACACCAGCCGCATCCAGGCGCTGACCGCCAAGGCCACCACTGATCTCTGAGCAGCCAGCCCAGCCAGCCGCCCCGCTCAGCTCCACTGTGATTACCCAGCAAGCGCTCTCTTCCTTCTTCCTTTCATTCCCAAATACCCATCCATCGAAGCTACACACACACACACACACACACACACACTCTCACACACACACCTGTATATGCCTCTGTATTTATGTTCACCTTAAGATACAAGAAACAGCATCATGTGTTCACCTTCGACACGTAGCACCGACGCGGTACAACCACTGCAGGGAAGCTTTGTGCTATTGAGCTCCGCTTTAGAGCCAGCTTCTAGTTACAGGAAGTGAGCTGCTGCCTTTCATATTCACGCCCAACCTATCAGGTATCCATCAGAAAATAATACATCACCCAGTGTTATTATAAGTCACCATCTATATGGGCTTCGTTTAAGTCGGGCTGCATGAGTTATTGTTGTTGTTCATCAACCCAAATGCTTTTCCGTCAGACTCTTAGGATCCAGTCTGCCTCACATGTTTGTCAGACCCACCCAGCAGGTCAGGTCATGGTTGGACATGTTTGTGTGTGTGTGTGTGTCTAAACGCTGGCCTTTTTTTTTCTTTTTCTTTTTTTTCTCTTCCCCCCAAAGTGTTTCTAAAATGTAGAGCAGAAACACCAAACACCAAACGGGGTAAAAACGGCATGGCGACAAGCCGAATCCAACCCCGCCGCCGCATGAACCGACACCAAAGACCCGGCGTTGAACCTCAGCGCTTCCTGTTTCCTTGGTTTGATATGCAAGTACGCTAAATGTTGTTTACTCTCAGTACAAACAATCAGTTCCTCTGTCGGGAGGAAAACGTTTGGTGCCTTTATGACCCATTATTTTCCGACTCTCTGCTGTATTCAGTAGATTACCTACAAGTGGCCTAAACGGTAAAATCATCCCACTTCTCTTCAGATGGATGAAACCTTTTATATATATACGAGTGTAGTATCGCCCCCTTTATTTTAAGAGTTTTAAGAGATAAAAATGAATACACTCCTATGCAATTTTTAACATTAAGTGCATCGACACTTTAGAAAAATGAAATGATGAATAAGGAAATATTTTACGTGTACATATTGGAATTTAAGTGTCCTTATAGCAAACCCTTAGGCCCACGCTGATGTCGGTACGCTGTGCTGTATGTCGGTATTTGCGCTCAGCTTTTATATGTAGTGTTAGTTTAAAGTTGTTGGGAGAATAAGGGACCAAGAAAGATTTCCTGAAAAGTTTTTTTTTTTAAATCACCATCTTTAATGTGCCAGATGAACAATCAGTTTCTTCTTTCTCTTCAGTCTAATTGCTCCAGTTGGACTTGTGAATATTTATGACGGGGAGTTGAAGGTACCGTGTGAAGTTTGAAACAGTTTTATTTTGCTGGCTGACTCTGGTGTCCTGAAGGGGGAAAAGCTCCGCCCACAAAAGGTGGTGAAACATTTTAAATTTGGATGATCGGGTTTGCCGATAAATGATCGTAAATCAACAATTAAAGAATCGACTCTGATGATTATCACTAGAGCGTCCGATGGACGGCCGACTGGAAAACTTCACAAGGAACCTTCAAGCAGCAAACACCGGGGAAATTAAAGACCTATAAAAGCCATTTTCTGATTTAATTCTGGAAAAACATCTTAACTATAGTATTTTCTCTCCTTATTATTTCTTTCACCTATTATATGTTCTTATGACAACAAAAAACATCTCTCTGCAGTGCATATGGCGTTACTGTAGATGTGATTAGGCCGTGGCGATATTGTTACCATCGGAACACTTTGGAAATAACTATGCTAATGAGACTTTTGCCTAACTCTCAAGTTCTGTCTTGATTTGGCTTTTCCTTAAAAAATAAAAAAACAATACCTAAAAAAACAGCCCAAACTCAGAAATTGACATGTGAGGCACTTCGATGTCGGGGTGAGGAGGTGGCAGGTTGGTGGACAGAACGAAGCGCCTCAAGCAGGAAGGAAGCGAAGGCCGCTCCTCCGAAAGGTTAGGCAACCTGAACCGGAGTCCTCAGGGAGTTCTACGTCAATATTAGGGCCCTTTCTTTCTTTTTTTATGACAACCAAGTTCTTTGTCACGTAGAGAAACCAAACACACTGCGACATTTGGTTTATACGTCTCCATGTTGCAGAACTTTGACACACAGACGACTAAAATCTCCATTTATTTTAAACCAAACTGCAGGTATTCTTAGAGCGGGTGCTTCTCTTGGAGAACAAACACATCTTTACTTCAGACAGATCCATAAAAAACTAATTTTGCACACAGTTTTTTTTTAATTATTATTCTATAAGTTTATTAATGTTCTATTGGAGCAAGAATTAGCCAGCACATACCTTTAATTTACACAACCCCCCCCCCCACCAAAAGATTAAATGGATAGTTTAAATGTTTTTTTACGTATGGTTCTGTGAAGTTATCAAAAATATTTGCTTTATTTGTGGTAGATGAATGTAACATGTTGGTGAGTTTGTAGAAAAGTGAAGAAATCATTATAGCAGTGGAAGGCTAACAGCTAGCTAAGTGGCTAGCTCTTAGCTAAAACTGCGTGTGAGATTAACAATAGTTGGTTCTTAAGGGTTGTCTGGGGCTTTTTGTAAGCCGGCCAACATCCGTGTTGCTACGTTAGATGAAACAGCCGACTGTGACAATCTGCCTGGTCAGCTGGGGCACAACAATCTGCCCTGAGGTCGCTAAGAGAGCAGCTAGCTCTGTTTGTACAACAGTATTTACTGATCGTACATTCCTGTGCTTTCCCCAGGTCTCCTAGCTGATAGGTGGACTAACGATCAGGCGCATTGATACAGCTGTCATCCTCCAACATAACTTAACATGTAACAACAACGGTTTGTTGGAATGGCAACAATATTCAAAAATATGGTGCTGCAGGATCCATCAAAGTCCATTTTCCTCTTTTTTGTTTCTTTTTTAGATAGTTTTTCCCCAAAACAAATGTGTTTATGTCCTTAATATATATTTTATTGTATTTTTTATTAATTAAAATGATCTACTTTCCCTGATTAAATTCTCTTTTTTTAAGTGACTTGTTTTAAATGGCTGAAGCCAACTAAATTAACATTTTCTACAAACTCCATCAAGTGACATTTCAACTAGAGGCAAGAAAATTATTACTAATAATCTGACAGAACATTCCTTCTAAAATATGAACTACCCCTTTAAAATGAAGAAAAGTTTTCTGCTCTTCAGTGTGAACTAAATCATGCCTGCATGTCGGCGTCGGCTTTATGAGCAGGTTATCTACAAAGTGTCCCCATGTTTTATATGTTCTCACTTCCTTCAAGCATTATATAGTTTACAGTGTGACACGAGACCTCTGAAAGAGACGATGTAAAGATTGGTGGTCTGTTCTTATTCTTCTGTTGTCGCCTGTAAAAGTGCCTTTTATCAGAGCAGCATCAGATCACGGTACCGTTCGTCTGATCCAGCCGTGCCTCAAAGATTTGGCCTCGTTTACTTGTTTTCTAGCCAAAGTAAATACAGTTTTTTTTCTAGTTTTGGACGCTTTGGGCCGCAAGCAGATGATTTTTTTTATTATTATTATTATTTTTTTGTGTTGATCAGAATAAATTCTTCCAGCCTGTTGTCAGACCAAAGTGTCTGGTCTGAATCTGCAGACAGGGGCCCATCATCTAGTCCTGTATTCCTTTTTCTTCTTTAATAAAAGCTTTGCAAAAGCATCGTGGCTCCTTGTTTCTTTTTAGTTTTCCCTCTAGCGTTCTTAATTATCCTGAAAAAAAATGTATGCTTGGTTCTTTTTTTGGTTTTGTTTTAATGTTTTTTTTTTCTGATCCGTGTCCAGCAGGCTCCGCCCGCCCTCCCCTGCCGCTTGTTAACACTTGTCCTTTTGACCCCCAGACCGTCGGATCGGGCCGGTTAATGAGCAGATTTTCACTGTCTGCTCGTCGTGTTCCTCTGGATTCTGCCTGTGACCTCCTGTTCAGGCGTCCTGCAGACTAAAGAGGCTTTTTTTTTTTTTTGTTTTTTTTGAGCAAGAGAGTACAAAATAAAACTGCTTCACATCTTTCAAGTCACGAAAAAAGCCCTCCATTGGTACACACTCTCTCACACTTTGTGTTGAATATCTGAATGAACTCATCTGAGAGAAATCCCACAACTTTCATCTGTTACGATGCTTTAATTACTATACATATATATATATATATATATATATATATATATATAAAATGCAGTCTCCTTCTTTTCTAGTAGAGAAGTAGCCGACACAATCAGGAAATGCACTCAGCGATAAAGCATGCACACTGCTTAGATCAGCATGATGGAGTTGTTAGAATAATTTAAAGACCCATTTTTTATTTTTTTTTTCTTGCTGTTGCCTCTTCAGGAGCTGCTTTATTTAATCCCCTTCATTTGTCATCTTTACTCGCAGCGTTTCATTTCCTCCTGCAGACAGAGGCGGCGATCAGAACCGTAAGGACGGGGGGCCGAACACCGGGAGCCGCGGCGGGGTCATCTGGGGGCCAACGGGGGAATATGAGATTAAAATCCAGCGTCGTTTATCTCCAGCTGACCTGCTGCTCACTTTAAATACAGCGGTTACATCACAGAGCTGTCTGTGTTGACCTCTATCTGTGCTAGAAATCTGAACCAAAAAAAAAATTTTTTTAATTATGTCAAAGATAAATAAAAAAAAATAGAAAATGAATAAAAATGTGTCCTGGCTGTGCACTTTTTCTAATCTTAGTTGTTTTAAATATCTAAAACCATCTAAATTCCAATTTTCTATAAACGCAGTTTTGACATTTCTAGTTTGGGATATTACTAATGGCTACAGTAATATTTTTTCAGTAACAGTAATGCTGTTTTCCTTTCCAAAAATCTGAACGTAAAGTAAACAAATTTTCTGCTTTTAAGTGTGAACTGGAGAATGTTGACCTATTTCTCTGCTAGGAATCTAAAAAAAATGTTTTTCTTAAAAAATGTGTCCTGGTTATGTACTTTAAAAAAAAATCTGAGTTGTTTTAAATACCTAAAATCAGCTAAAGTCCACATTAATACAAAGTGAGCTTTGACATTTCTACTGTAGCTACATCTACAGCCAAAAATCTGAACGATCCCTTTAAAAAAACGTAGTTTTCTGCTTTTATGCATGAACTAAATGTTCCTCTGACACAAACAGGGGAGTGTTGATCTCTTTCTCTGCTAGGAATCTGTAAAATTTCCTGGTGATGTTTTTTATTTTTTTCCTGAACATACTGGAGGATATAATCTGAGCATCCCAGAGAGAGAGAAAAGAAAGAGAGGGAGAGATGCGCCTCCAGCGGATGAGCCGCTGACTTGCTTTACTGCACATAAATCTGCTGTTTACAAACAAATTGATGAGTGATGGACCCTCCAGCCAACATGATGTACCCTCCAATTTCTTCCTCTGCATATAAGAAATCCGCCGCAGAGTCTCCGGGGCCCGCTTTGGCAATTTCTTGAATGTCTCCCGTCTAATGCGCAGACTGACGGGCCTGAATTATTTACCGGGAAGCCCCGAGATGAGCGCGAGGCAGCAAAACTGGGGCCGCTATCGTGCATAATCTCGCGCACTCCGATTTAAATGAAGCTGTCATCCGGGTCAGATTTACATAACATTACAATGTGGGCCGACTTAGCGGCACTCTGAGCTTAATGTTATTAGCTTTTAAGTGAGTTCCCACTGCGCATTTGCATCGGGAGCATTGATTTTTTTTTTTTTTTTTTGTGCGTCCTTGACTTGGCTGAAGGCGGTGATGTAATCACGGAGGCAGGGTTGCTCTCTGTTAGACTGAAACTCCCCCGGAGGACTGAAGAATCCGAGCCGTCCCAGGGTAAGCGTCACATGAAAGCGGCTGGCTTCTGCTCTGCGGACCGAGAGGATCCGGCGTCCAGCTGAGGGACGACTCGGAGTTCAGCTGCGTGTCGGTGAGAAACCACCGCTGAACCAGACTCCGAAAGAACTGAAGCCTGGTTCCTCTTTGAAACAAGTCTGGGTGCGTCAGAAGTCAATCATAAGTTATTAATATTCATGTTCATTGGCATTAACCATGCTGCGTTATCACGATGAAACATTTTGCTGGACGATAAATTGTCTCATAAGTTACAGCGATAAACGATAATATTGTTGCGGCCATTTTCAAGTAATATTATGGTAATGGCATGATGCAAGGACACATTCTCAAATAAAACTTTAATTTCTATTGAGCATTTAACACTGGAAATGGAAGAGATTTTAAATGTATGAAAAAATAAACTAAACAGCTGAAACGACAAATAAAATGGATGCTAAAGTCTCTGTAAACAAAGTCGTCCTTCAAAACAGTAGCTAGCTGAAACCAAAGAACCAGACTGCAGACGTTTATCTAGATTTTGGCAGAAAGTCTGAGACACATGCAACAATTGAGCTTATTGTTTTAATTTATCAGCCGATTAATTGATTTATTGCTAACTGCAGGCAGACAGCCAGCGTGTTGAGTCCTTTAGAAAGATTTACAGCACAGATGTCCAAAGTGTGGCCCTTGGAATATGTTTTTGCCCTGACAGCAGTTCAAGAATGGTAGAAATTTGACCCTCCAGCATATGGAGTCAATGCAGTTGGACACTTTTTTGCTATTGTTTTCAGATGAGATTTTCATAGCAAGTTTATATCTTCTTAAAGGGGCAGTATTATGTAAATTAACTTTTTTTTATTACCTCATCAAAAACATACCTGAAGGTGTTGTCTTGTTTATTTCATGCATGTTTGAGAAAATCTTTAATCTCCTGTAGCAACCGTTCAGCTGCAAAACGCCTGGTTGGCCATAGTGCCATCTTTGAGCGCAGCTCTTCCTCAGAGCTGCAGTTTCTGAGCTACCAATTCCCCTGATCAGCTCCTTCAGACTAGCCAGCAGGAATTAGCAAACACCTGGTGGAACTGCACATATGCTGAGCTCATTATAGGAACCACTTCTCAGTGCAACACTGGTAAAAAAAAAAAAAAAGTTAAACTTTTGATAGAGGAATGTTGTTGCTATGATGTGCTGAAAGATGCATGTCAGAAAGTTAGAGTTTCTCAAAGAGACAGATGCCCAATATCAAGGCGTTAAATTGCTAAGTCAAATTTCGTTTAAGTCATATTTGATATGTAAACAGTTATTTGGAAAAACACAATACTGGCCCTTTAAACGGAAAGTGTTAAGCACAACACAGAATTTATCTTTTATTAGCCTTTTTTTTATCTTAGTTTTTATTGTTATTTTATAGAGTCATGCCACAAACATCCAGCGACCTTTTTACTCAGAAGCCCATGTGGGCTAAACGCAGCGAAGGTTTTAGGAGGAAATTCTCATTTCTGTTGCTGGAAATGAACTAAAACAATTTTGTAGACCAATAAAATAAAAACATTTTAAGCCAATAAGCTGAAATTACTGTAAGCATTAAGGCAAATGTCACACTGTTCTTCTTTACTAAAGTATTTGTTTAATTTATTGTTGTGCAAGTAAAGGAGAAAGAATAAACAATAATATTCCTTTAGCATCTTTAATTGGAGAGAACATTTTAATTTCTGCCTTTGAGGATTTTCATCTTGGGGATTTTGGGCCTTCGCTCTACTGGAACGTTCTCTGTTGTTCCATGTTTTCTCCATTTGTTGGATAATAACTCTGTTGGAGTCTGGAAGACTTTAGTTTCCCTCGTTTTTAAATTTCTTTAGTGAGGCATGATGTGTTTGCATTTTGAGTTATTTTTTTGCAAACTGTCGTTGGTATCAACACTTATTTAATGATCTGAAACATTTAGGTGTTACAAAAATCCAAAACAGGAAGCAGATACTTTTTTGGGGGGGCCAGATGGTCGGGGTAAGTTGTTCTAGCTGATGAACTCTTAGCGTTCACACACTTCCTGTCCTGCTTTGCTCATCCTCACTGGCAGCCTCTCTAACAGGTGTCACAGCAAAATACAAACGCTTGCTCTCAAGAAAGAACATTTTGAGCAAACGACAAAGATGACAGATGGATTAGTGCTGAAATACGGAGCAGGTTAGCCTTCTGCTTGTAATTTTTTTGACATACACAAGATGCAGCCACAAAGATTTGGGTGTAATAAAACATCGTGTGCCATGGCGGTTCTACACGAAGCAGGCTTCACCTCTTAGAAACTGGCAGAGCTTACTACCAGAACGGACGGATGAGCTTTGAGGCATGTGAGCGGAGACGAACCCTTCCAAACTGAACATTTTTTACATTTAGTGTTAATTACTGTGGCTCATTTGTTTTGGGACCAGAATATGAATGTGCTTTTCCTAAGATTTGGAGGTACCATAGCACAAAGTCAGCCCCCTCACACTGAAAACAAAGGACATTTGCCTAAAGTGCCAGGATTTCTGGAAGCGGCGCTGCTTCGCCAAAGGGCAATCTATTCTTCGCTAACAGAGAACCATTTGAGACACCCTGCCGCGTGTTACTAAGTTACAGTTATACAACACTCCCAGAGAAATCAGTCTCCTGGTTGTCGTCTTATTCATACATCCGCATACTCCCACACACACACACAATGTCCTGCATTCAGTAAAAATAACACTTCCATTCATCGCTCAAATCAACATTTGTCAATGTGAGGTTTCTCTGCTCCTCGAGGTTTACGACGGCGTCTAAATGTACTTTTTCCTCATTGAATAACTTTTCTTTTTGTTGTTGTTGATTTGGACCAGAAATGAACGTATTACTTCACTAATAAGTAAGTATTCTCTGCATTGGACATTACTGGACCTACACAAACCAGAGTGGAAGACAAATGATTCATGACAAAATATTTGTGTGTCCTGCAAACTTAAGTGTATTTTACTGTGATGTTATTCGACAGACCAACACAAAGAAGCGTGTTACTGTGAAACGGTACGCAAACGCCAACCAACAGTACGGCTATTCACCTGTTTGCGATTGAGAAAAATGTGCGAATACTGAAACCAAATATTCAGGAGTCCACTGTGCTGTTGTTGGGTCCATATGGCATTTCCATTTACCTGAAAGTCCAACAAAGAAGAATCCTAGAAAACTTGTCAATGTCTCAAAATCCTGTTAGAAAACTGAAAAAATACTTTTTATTGTTAATGTGCCACATTTAATATGTTTCCTGTATTTTCATTGTGTTACTTGAGCTAACAGGACACGGAGAGTTCACCTGGTTTCATCATTTGTTGTTAAATGCTTAACATTTTTTTCCACACTGTATAATGTTTTCAGTTGTTACTTGCATCCTCTTACAGATTCTTGTTCCAATGAGCTTTTTAAAAATGTGCCACTCTTCTTTATTCTCTCCACAGGAAAATGAATTAGACTCTTTGACATCACAGTTTAAATGCATTCTGAACTTACTGATTGTGTGTGTGGCCCGTCTCGCTCTTATTAATACAAACCAACACGTATTGGAGGTGAGAACCTGTGCTAGACCTGCTCGCCGTTTGCCACTCTCTCCCCCGTACATCGCTCGCTGTCGGGGCCGACCCATTGATATGCAACACATGAGGAAGCGTTCAGATCCTGGCTAAATCCAGAGACTTTACTGACTTAATGTAGGTGCGTCTCCGCAGCTCCACTGGAAGGCAAAGCAGTTCTCATGATTTAAAGCCTTCTTTGAGCTGTCACCTCTTGACCTAAGAGTAAGCAGCAGAGAGCCGTCTGTGGATTTAATGCAATACCTTGTGTTTCAGTGTGAACTCTTATTCTCACACTAAAGCAGGCCAACTGATTAAGCCAGCCGAGGTTATCTGAATACTCGAACAGCAGGCACAAAATGAATAACTTTGTTTCCTTGAGAGTTGGTTTTTTGCAGTTTTGTTTGGACGGGCTTGGGTAAACTTTTAATAGGTGTGCTCAGATGTGAAGCAGACGAGATTGTCACGATCACAAGCAGAGGTCATCTCAAGGTGGGGCAAACAGTGACTCGAGAGAATCTTTCGGAAAACTACACTAACATCCCTCGCGGATCTGACCGTTGACGATGATGACTTTCAGTAGACAAAACTGTTGCTTTGCTTAACAGGACTGTTTATAAACCTAAACAGAAATGTTTAATATCACATTTCAGCTGGTCTTTCTGTGGTAGATCAGCACAAAGCAGCACCTAGTTTTGAAGAGTAAGGAGAAAAAAATGCATTGTCTACCATTGGGTCTCCAAACGGAGGCACCTTCATCCTGACCGGATGGCCAAACCACCTTAACTGACTTCTTTTAATTTAGAGAAGCACCCCCTCTACTCTGAGATCTTCACCCTATAGCCTACTTTTATGGCATAAACCCATGAAGACAAGCACTGCACTACTCAAGACCAGGATTGTGGAACCAAATAAGCCATGGAGTTGAACTCAGCAGGGTCCATATAGCTCTGCATAACTATAAAGAGTCAGAAAGCTCCTGAAAAGGTTTTGGAGAGCCCCTAGTTGTTGAGATGATGTGGCATGTTCTTAAACAGGCTGTGCAATGTCTTCAGTTTGTACTGCTGTCTTCAGAGAACTCCTGTTCCAAGAAGGAGGTGGTCTCCTCAGCCGCTCTAAGATCCCACCAGTGTATCACGACTTCCACCAAGTTTTCAGTAAGTCTAAAGCTTTCTCCATCCCTCCTGTGATTGTGTTATTGATCTCCTTCCCAGGCCACCATTACCATCCAGCCGATTATATGACCTGCCCAAACCAGTGAGAGAGATCTTTGAGGACATAAATTATTAACAACTGGGATCACCATTAGGAGCAGGTTTTTTCTTTGTTGGAAAAAAGGATGGATCAAAACAACGTCATATTGATTATAGAGATATTAATCAAAAAACAACCCGGTTCAGGCGATGGGCCTCCTGACTGGCTTTGTGTTGCATCATCTATCAAATCTCGTCTTATTCACTGGGCCCATGCCACAAAGTTTTCTTGCCATCCAGCAATTAATCAAACCATTTTGCTAATCTCATGAAACTTTTGGTTACCATCTTCTCCAGCCTTTCCCAGTTTCCAAACGCTCCTGGTCGCATGTTTCTCTAGACTTTGTTGGTAGTTTACTCCCTCTCCACCATCATCTTAACCATTTTAGACCGTTTCTCTGAAGCATGCCATCTCATTTCACTTCCACTTACAAAAGCTTCCTTCATCTCTTCAGCTTTTGTAAGTGGAAGTGGAAGTGTTTGCCTGACCAAACATGTTTTAAGTGTTCATGGCATTCCTACTAATTGTGGAACAAAATCCAAAATTTGTCTCCGGGGTCTGGAAGGAGTTTGGCACTGCTAAGGCAGCTCTGAGCTCAAACTTAAAGGTCAGACAAAGTGTGTATGTATGGGGAGCTTGTTGTCCCACTTTGCTGTCTATGTTCATCACACCCTTCCACTTGTCCACAACAGTCTCACTTCTGCTGCTCCAACAGTCTTTCTCCCTTTGAATAATCTCTCAACTTCCAACTCCTACTTTTTGCCTCAGATGAACAAGGAATCTCTGTCACCTCCGTATGAGGTGACAAACGCATCGTAACGTCAGTATTCTGTTGTGTATGCTTCCATATGTCAGTGTGACACCTGTTTCAGAAACCAAACTCTTCAACATCAGACTCTCAAACCAAACTCTCCTCAAACCACCCGATCTGTTCCTCCCACGCGTTTCTCAGCTTCAAGTCACCGTAAGCCGCACTTTCCTGAAAGAATTGAAATCACTCTCACCCAACCTGCAGAAACCCCAGATAACTTGGCTCTCGTCCTCCAGATGTGTCTGCTTCCTGCCCCTGAAAAGGCCAAGAGCATCATCATTACACTTCTCGTTCTCTGTGTCAAACTGCATAATAAATTCTTCACCTTTTATGACTTGTCTCCTCAGTGTGATTCTGGATGTGGGTCAGGAAACTCAACGCCATACTTTTACTTGACATCGGATAATGGTGGTGGTGGGGAGAGGGAGACATCTGTATGTTTAACAACGTCAAATAGGAAAACTGGAAACCAGTGGACTATACCCATGTGACCTTAATAAGTACACTGTTAGGTGATTTCCCATTATGTTTGTTCTTTATTAACTTACTAGGAATGGGAATTTGATCATACATAATAAATCCAACCAAACTTTAAACCCCAATCCTTTGGATGAAGAACAAAGAGGCTAAAATCATATGTAATAAATTATTCACATTGAACTCATCACTGTTCCCTTCCTCCACCCCCTTCACTGTTTTACTTCTCCACTCCAAACTCATGAGCTCCACCTCTTTGGCATCATGCCTGAACTTCCCTTACTTCTGTGCTTAGTCATAAAGTTTACAAGCCACTGTTTAAGGCTTGTTGTTATCCGACCATAAGAACAGATGCTCTGGTGACCACATTAGGCAGGCGATCAACGGCAAAACACTTTCCACTTAGTCCTAGTCATAAAGTTGGTTCACGAGGAAAACAATTAAATGTTTTTCCCTTAGCATTTGCGGTGCAGCATTTTAACAGTCTACCTCGTTTTTCTTTGTGTTTTGATCTTGACATTTCCTTTAAAACCGGTCAGATGTCTCATGCTTTCCACCTGTGATTGGCTGTTTTTGCTCTGAGAACTTGGACAAACAATACATTTTCAGGGTTTCCCCCAGAAAACTCGATAAGCCCGGTGGTCGGTTCACCCGCGACTCACCATGTTTTTGTATTAAAAGAGGTTAAGTTGGAAATGTGAAAATTACGTGTTACGGGAAGATATCGCCATCGAAACGCTATTTAAACCCACAGAGTCTTAAAAACAAATTAAAAAGATACAATTAAAATGACTATTAAAATGCACTTCTGTTTAATCCAGATTTTGTTTGAGATTATCAATGCTGCTGAATTTGATTTTATGGTTTCATCATACATAAAAGATTTTAAATTGTTTAATATTTAAATGTATGATTTTAAGGAGCTGGCAAGTTTATTTTGTAGAAGTTCGAAGAACAATCTTCATAGTTAGGTTGTTTTGTTACCATAGCAACAATCTGATACTGTGAGTTTAATCTTTGAGTTTGAGCTCTGTTAGATCACAGACACATCCCAGCAAACTACAGTTATCACTGATTGCTTTTCAGGTTGGCCAGTTAAACCAGCTAACCCCACATTTCACTAAATCCATGTTAAAATGCTTTTAGAGGTGCTGATGTTCATAGCAGCAAGAGGGGCCCCTAAATCAAATTCTGCTCAAGGTCTCTTACAGCCGTGAACCGGCCCTGCATGATGAGCTAAATCCGTTGCACTGCACATCTCTGCTGCATACAGAGGGACAAAAGGGGAGATATAATTCATATCTTTAGTAGCTCTTCCATTTCGTGTCTGTTGAGTTATTAGCAGAAACAACTTGTTTTGTTTGCCCAAGCTTTATGAGACGGGTTTTTCTGATCTCCATGCGGCCGCGAGCATTAACGGGTCGGAACTTCTTCCAGTTTGATGCAAAAACGACAAAAGTGATTATCTGTGGTTCCCAAAATCCCCTAAGCAGGTGCTGGCAGCATGACACAGAGAGTGCAGCAGGATACTTAAACAGACCATCAAAAATCATTTTAAATTTTAGTTAAATTAAATAAAAACGAATCTGACGATTCAGCAGCTCACAGTTTTAGCATCTATAACAATAACTTATAAGGCTGGTGGGTCTCAGAGGGAGTTATGACCTGAGGTGGCAGCAGGGCTCTTTGACCAGCAGGTCAGTGACATGAATGAGAAACAACACGAAGGTGAGCCACTCAGAGGACTCGGCAGATGGAGCAGTCACCCCTGAAGGATGGTTTATTGTTCAAACCACTGTTGTTTTTGCACCTGTGCTGTCAAATTCCACCTCTGAACATGTTAAAATAGCGGTTAGGTTAAAGTGTTCTGCTAAAGTATTCATGCACTTTTTGTTATTCACTGTACCGATCACGGACTGTAACTTGACATCAAGCAAGGCTGAGGCAACAGTGTCACAAAAGTAAAAAACACTGCCACCTGCAGGTGGGGGTTAGCAGCCACATAAAACTGGGATGTTTTTGACTATTTTTCGGGGAGAATTTGGAATAAACTCACAGGTATACATTAGCATGAAAAAAATGTGGGGATCTGTTGATTTTGCATAAATTTCCACGGTTGCGGAATTACAAAAAAAAACTTGGGAGACCGATTGATATAATTTGGCATTTGGAGGTTAGAGGGACACATAGAGAGCTGTGGCAGGCCGGATTTGGCCCCTGTGCCTTGAGTTTGAAGCATGTGGCGTAGGATAGCACTCAGCTCTTCTTATCATCCAGGACTAATGATCTGCAGGTGTGCGGGAGCTTCCTGCTTGGTCCTGCCCTCCAGGACAAACCTGCAGCTCCACACAGACAGAACAACCCGGTTCCTGCAGTTTATTATGATACCGTGATTCTAATGTTAATCCTGTGCAGTGTATTCTGCTAATTTTATTTTTTTCTTAACTGTCAATCTGGATTCATGCAACAGCACCACACAGTTTGAGTCCATGTCACTCCTGGTGAGATGCTTCAGCAGAGTCCAGCTGTGACGAAATAAATTCACTGGAAATAATCAGCGAGGCACAAAGCTGAATTTATAATGTTGTTGATCCTCAAACATGAATGTTTTACAGTGGAAGGGTGGCTTCTGGAACAGGAGGAACACAGCTGGCAGGCAGCTACAATAAAGAAACACACAACCACTCACAACTTTAGCTTAAAGTCCAATGAATCCAAACCCTGGACTGGTATTCATCGTTACTCCCATTTTCACAGGCAGGATTCACACCTTTCACACATGGCTTGAGCTGACAAGAATTTTTCTAGTTGCTTTTTTTTTTTTTTTTTTTTTTAAATCTCAGAGCAAAGAAACTTACAGCAAAATTACATATCCAAAGATTTGATGTGTAAGCTAAGACAAACCTTTCATTTTACTTATTAGTTTATTCAATTAATGATGCAGGATATATCATAGTTCTTATAAAAAGTGGAGTGTTTTAAAGTTGTTTTATTTCCAGTTTTAGCTTTTCACGTGTTGACGTTGGAAGTATTTTTTAGCTGCAAATGATCGAGTGTGCTTTGTTGTTTCAATATAATGTTCATTTTCTTATTTGAAAAAGGAATTGAATTATTTGTCTACTTTCATCTTTTAATGTATATCTAATATATAAAAGGTTTTCTTAGGTGGTTAAATGAAAAATCCGCCGAATGTGGAAATTGTCTTATCCGATGAGTTGATAAATCGTCAGAATAATTGCTAAAAATCGATTAACCGATTAATTGATTGCTAAAATAATCGTTAACTGCAGCCCTAGAATTTGAATCAGTTTAACAAGCTGATACATTTGTGTGAGATGAAAGAGTAAAACCAGAAGAAATCTGCCAAATAATAATAATATATGATGCCTTTTCATTCGTCGTTACACAGCAGGACAAAAATATAATTTTATTTAACAGTGTGGCAAACATTGCAGAAAACACACGTTAGTGTATTGTGTGTTAATTAAATGATCCATCTCTATATGCTGTCTATGCAGTGTTAATGTACATTTAAATTCACCCCATTCAAAATTAAATTAAGCCGCTCCATTAACCTGATCTTAGCGCTTGTCCTATATCCTGTTTCAGGCTGAGGTCTCCGGTTTATCAGACGCTCCTGAACTGAGTGATTGAAACTAACGGCGCTTTGTTCGGACGCGACCATCTGTGGTTAAGGGGATTTGAGAGGGATTTGGTGGATTACCACGGCGACATTTGTGTGTAAACAGCTGAATGTCACAGGTTGTGTGTGCTATCATGACTGAGTCAATTCACTTGACAGAGTGGATTAAGTGCAGAGGCATCAACACAATGCTCCCCGCCCCGAAAAAAAAACAGCTTTTCTCCCAAATTTGAAATAACAGTTTTACACTTCCACTGCTGAATGGATCGTTTTGCTGGCAGGGCAGAAAAAATGCGGACTGGAGTCAGTGAAGGATGAATGCAGCAAAACGTGATGTAAGGATACCCTTAAAAATAATTCTTCATTAAAGAAATATTGACATTAATAAGTGAATGAATCAAGTAATCTTTGTCCTATCTGGGGGGGAGGGGTGTAGTAGGTATTTTTAGGCACATGGTCCCATTTTATAGTCAAGTGACTATAAACTTAAATAAAATTTGACTTTGCATCACAGCTGTTTCTAATGGTTTGAAATTGGCCTCTGTGTCTTTAAGAACCTCCTGTCCTTTCTGACATTCCTCCTTTAGCACATCATCGTAACAATGTAACAGGGTTGGATGTGCGACTCCGCCTTCAAATCACCTTGATTGGACTGTACAATGCCAAAATACAAATTTTAGTGAGATTTACCGATAGCCAACTTGGAGAAAGCTTTGTTTAGTCTGCTTTAACTGAACTGCAGTTCATTTGCCTAGAAAGTCTACTTCATTTAGGGAGGCGTAAATGCAAATTCAAACTCTGATGTGGACCAAAAAAAGTTAAATCTGGCGTGGTTGATATGTGAATACCAAGCTGACCAGAGACCACTCCAAGAAGCTGACCACAGCGCACACCATTCTAGGTAAATTCAAGAAAAACAAACATGAGAATCGAGCACTAGCGGGAGAAATGGCTCGTGTTTTTTCACGAAAGACAAAGGAAAAATCAAAATCTGATGCCACTCTGTTTTTGTTAAAATTTTTTGAAAAAAGAAGTTCTTCAGCTGTTTCCATGTTGTTTCCTTCAGAGGTTCTTGGTGCAGCGCCACCACAGGCGAGGGCGGGAACAGGTTTTCAAATGATTTGTTTTGGTTTGACACAGTAAAATGTAAATGCGACTGCAACAGATGAAAATGTAACAAATGTTGCTATTTTGGTCCTATTGAACCGAGTCTACTGGACTCGGTTCAATGTGATTAGAGTTTTTTACAACTGCCCAACATCCAAAACCAAAAAAAGAATAATTGCATAAGCATGCAAAGCCTGAAGCAAAAATATATTTATATATATAAAGAAAAGCCTACAAAAAGAACAAATCAGAACTAACATAGCTGTTAGCGTCTCTAACATGCTGCCACCTTGAGCAGCCCAATTCTTTAAATTCTTCAAAAGCTCTTCAGAAAATCTCTGGTGTACATGTTTGAAAAGGGACTTTAGTATTTGATTTGTTGAAGAATCCAATTATTACATATACCAGGAAACTGATCATTTCTCTTTTTCTTTGACGGTCTTTGCTGACAGTGAAATGAATTACAAAAGCAGTTCCCCTGGAACGAGTTTGAGAATTTGTCTTCATCATGAAGGAACAAAAAGCTGCTTCGCCAAAGGTGAAGGGTGTTTGTGAGTTGAAAAGTTTCTTAGAACTCTTTCTTCATAACATTCATACAAAAACAATGTTTTTTGTCCTTGTCAGAGTAACTCTGTTCCTGAGTTACATGAAAAGACAATTTTTTCTACTGTTTGTTAAGCTCAGCTCCTCACCTTGTACATAGGAACAATGTTGCTTTAAGAAAAAATATGAAATGTGTTTTCTTAATATCCTTCACTGCAAGGTGCAGCCTAGAATGTGGAAAGTCAGTTTGTGGTACAAATAATATGAGAAGAATAAATTAAGAAATATGTACTTTTAATTTTTCCATGGAATTTGTGTTTCTGTGTAAGTTTGTGCACATAGAAAATGTGCACAAATGATGACATTAAGAGCAGATTTGTGTGTTTCTGAGTGTAAACAGAATCTTAGCTAACTACACAGGCTGTGATGTATTCATTATGTTCATCATAGAGACAACCTGCCTTTTTGTCCCAGAGAGACCATTTCGTTCCCATTGAAGAAATTGTATCTTAGTTTTTGCAAATAGTTCTTTGTTTGTGTCCAGGATGTGTGGGGTCTGCAGAGATGTTAGCTATTTTCCTGACCCCTTGAACTCTATAAGTTCCAAAGGTCAGTTCTGATGATCCTCTCTCCAAATCAAATTGTTCATTGAAGTGTGGACCTGTCTTGTTTTGTGAACCAGCCAAACCACACAGTGATGGACAAATGAGCATTTTGAGTTGGGCTGGTCTTATTTTTCAAGTTTCCAAAATTGTTACATATAAAAATCCAAAGTGGTTTGTGACTTTGTCTTCAAGTTCCCTGATCTAATATTTTGAGGAAATAGCTTTATGGCATCTATCCTCCATGTTCTTACCTATTCTTCTTTGCAGAACACATAAACATATTCTAGATATGTTCAAGTCTTACACAGTTTCTAAATTGTATTGAGATCCAGACTTTGACCAGACCAAAGTCTCACCCTGACACATGAGATCAGGGACACATCAGCGTCAGGGGAAACCCTAACATTTTCTAGGGAAAACATCAGGGTTTCCCCTAGAAAACCTTGCAAAGCCTGTTGGTAAGGGCACTAGGGTGGTACAGTAGCGTCTCACTGTGTTATTGTATTAAAACATATTAAAGTTACAAAAATTCAGAAGTGCACCAGCAGGTATCGTAATTTTGAAATAATAGCATGAGGCTAACAGACAGGTGCTAGGGCAGCGGGCTGGTGCGCACTCCCTCGCGCCCAGTTCAATGCATCAACAATAAACCTAGCTTAGTTTGTCTTCACTATTGCTGTTGCTGGTGTATAAAAAAAAAACACTATTTAAAATAAACAATGCTTAGCCTGGAGGAATAAATGAAGCCTGGTGGCCCGCCAGGCTTATGATACACTGAGTGAAACGTGAACCTGCTTTGATGTAAGCTATCCCATTGTAAATCTGGCTTTGTTTTTTTGCATAGTTTTGTATCTATTTGCAACCTCTGTGGCCTGGAGTATCCTGTATCTAGCCCATTCATCTTCCTATCAATTCTGGCTGTGTCTTCTACATGGCTTGTGGTAAAATGTGAAACTGTAATTCTTAAGGTTTTCTATTAACAGCAGCTCTCTTTCTGCCACTCTTCCATAAAGGTTATATTTGTGAAGTGCAGGACTAACAGTCCTGTCTACAGTATACGTGGTCAACATCTAATATCTATTTTTCAGCCCCATGTGTTTGAAGGCCTGTCAGTACCAATGCCAACTCATCAACAGCACTTGAGGATCCAGTCTTAATCATAACTGGAAAAGGTCAATGAATGATTTCTATATACGTGGCTTTTTTAACATCCTCGGTACAAGGCATAGACAAAGGGAAACATAATTTTCTTGTGCTTTTCGTTTATCTTCGTTAAAGGTCGTCTGTAGTATGTTTCTTTGGACTCTTTGTGTCACAGTCTCCTAGCAACTTGTCATTCTGGGTTGTCTTCATTTTCTCCACAGATCTTGTACTTAATGTGATGACGATAGTAACGGCGACTTATTTATTAATCACAATTTTAAAATAAAGATTGTTTAATAGCGCAACAACAGGAATCACAAGCATTTACTGTTTAACTTGAGCTCCGTCGAAGTCTTGTTCCTTTATCATCTGGTCTGTGCTATAAAATCAGCAGCGCCGAGTAAATTTACTTTTAGACGCATCAAGCTAATTGTTTTCACGTTCCATTTACTGTCACAACTCTGAGCTAGCTTACATCAGACCAAAGAACTTTCTTCCACTTGTCCCTAGAGTCTCCTTGAGACATGATCTGAGTTTTCTTCAGGAGATGGTAGCACCGTGCACAGAACCTGTAAATGGTGCCATTTTTATTTTAATTGAACTTAGGGATTCTCTGTCTCAGCTGTTTGATGAAATACCTTTGGTTACAACCAGAGCAGCAGCAAGATGCAATTTGTGTAGCAGATGGACTGCTAAGAGAGATACAGCTGGTTTCCAGCTGCGGTTTCTGTCTCCACCAATGGTATCTCCTCACAGAAGTCCATGTGTGCAGACTGTCAGTGCATTCAGTTTTTTGGACAGCTGTAGACATTCTCATTGTGTGGCAAGTGGCAGGAAGAGAAGCAGGGTAGATTCTTTAAGAAGATTCATTTTTATGAGCACGGAGAGGTAAATATAAACACAGAGGAATTATTTTATTACAAAATATTCCATAAACCTTCTAAAGCATCTAAGAGAAAAGCTTTTAAAATTAAGTTTTGTAGCTAGGTGTTTTGTTTTTGTATTTCTGATCTTTACGGATGTCTTCTACAACCAGTTGCTGAATACAGTCACATTAGAACTGTTTGTCAAATCTTCCTAGCTTCCTACAGTACATAATTAGCAATTTAGGTTCTGTTAAAATCTTAACGGTAGTTCACATCTCCTACTTGCCGTTAATAATTATCTTGGTGTCTTTGTTTGATATTAGTTGGTTCAGATGGCCAAAGCTAACAGTTAGCTAACAGGAAGGGCTAAGAAAAAAGTGGACTTCTGCTGTCTTAAAACAACTTCACTCTCACAGAACTAGTGGTTTTTGTAAGGTCTGGTTTGTTTTCTTTAAATTACCACCATGTTTGCATTAGTATAGTCTAAATAGCGAAGATATTATCCATCTTATTTCTGGTGGGGTTTCTGTAGCGTTGTTTGTGTTTGCAGTGCCCAGAGTGACAGTGGCAGCTGAAGTAAAGCAGTTTGTTTCGGTAACCAAAAATATGATTTCATTCTTCGTAGCAAGTACAAGAAAAGTACTCCTTAAATACAGCCAAATCTTTAATAAATGCTCTCTTCGTTATGAAAAGAATAAGAAACTTGAAAGCAATATTATATTAAATAAATGTTTTACCCTTTTATGCTTTGTGGTTGTCAAAGCATAAATATACTAGTATATGTAATCAGAATCCATTTATCCAAATCACCATTTGAATACTATAAAGATGAAGGTGCAGATATGATTTTATTATTTATTTTAAAATGTAAAGGTTATTTATTCCAATAAATTTTAATAAATGTTTGCTCTGAAAGAGACTGCTTTTTTAAATGTAGGAAACATCTGGAAGTCTGAAACATAATTCATGCTAAACATTATGAACTAATGGTACTGCCTTCCATTAGTACCAACTAATGTGGATTTCTACTAAATGAAATAGCCAACTGAAGGTTTTCTTGAAAACATTTTCAAGAAAACCTCCCTTTGAAAAACTGGAACTATTCCTACCTAGACTTTTGTTTTGCTCTATGGCAGAGAATATAATGTGAGAACCACTGTACTAGTTAATCAGGCACCCACCTGAATATTGCTGTCCTGTGTGTATTAATACACATTCTACTTGAGTTTGTGGGGTTTTACTCATCTAGTTATTTTAATACACCAGCTTACACATTGCTCAGTGGCCAGGTTTCACATCTTCCACATTTCTGTGGTAGATTCTTCAGTTTTACAGGATCCGAGTCATTTCTTAAGATCTAATCTGTGGTTTTAGGTTTGCACATTCTCACAAAATTGATGCTCACTGCCAGAAAAAGAGCTAATTTCTGGATTAAACGTGGATATCATCTTACAATGTGAAGCCTTCAGAGGGAAATGTGTGAACCACACCAGCTCACACTTGAAGAAACCATTAACTATTAAGAAGAAGCGGTAAGGGCTGACTGGTAATGGTTGCAGAGCAGCACGGAAGCAGCAATGCCAGCTGAAATAGTAATGTGTTTTCCTGTGAAGATGTCAGTCTGATCTCATATCCTTTTGAGTTGTAAAGACTTTGGAGTTATGTGGGATTCCAACAATGAGCTTAATGTTGTGTTCGTGTTTTACAGGTACTCAGGAGGCCAAAAGAGAGATGTCTGCTGTTGTTTCTGTGTTTCACTACAGTTGCTTCTACTTTTCTGAATTCTTATATCTTCTAAAAACAAAAGACAGGTAAAGTGTTAAGCTGCCAACTGATGCGGTACACGCAGTGGTTCCGCAGTAAAACTAGACTTTCTAGACTCTTATTTCTCCTCTCAAAAACATAACAGCTGAACCCACTGTTTACTCCTTCAAAAGAATGCGATGATAAAAAATTAATTTAACAAGTGCAAATAAACTGACATATTTAAATTATTTGACATGCACTATACTGTAGCGTGCTCCAGAGCTCAGGTTAAAGGGTTAGAGGGTCATAAATCTGACATACACGATATATTTAGTCTGTTCTCAGAGGCATTGCCCAGCGCTCACCTCTCTCTCCCAGCCGCCTCATGTTTTATACATATCACCTTTCACACCGAATCTTCATCTCTCATATTCCCCAGGCAGACATCGAAAACTAGAGAGATCCATGTTTTGTTTCTGTCAAATGTTTTTCTTTCAGGTCGGGTTTGGTGGATCGTGACGGTTTAGGATATTGGGAGAACCATTTCTGGGACTTTTTTGAGTATTGGGTCAGTGCAGATTTCTGGAAGGCAATATATAAACTCTAAAGCTGAACCTGTTCTAAATGTAACCAAAAAAAAAAGACAGATTTTCAGAATATCTTCCTCAACAACAAATGTCAATAAAGTTTTTTTTAATTTACAGTCAGTAACAAAAGCAGTTACGTACCAAATACAGGACCTAACTGGGACCCACTGATCTCATAAAACTAGCCAAACTCCTACAAACTCACAATGCAACAGCCTGCCTGCAAATGATCATCAGAAACCCACTCTAATTGTCCACAGATCAAAGCTTGTACACTTGAGTACTAACTATTTGCCACTGCCTTCAGTTGGTTTAGCTGGTTTGTTAAACTACCTGAGCGCTAGCTTCCATTAAAACAAAAGCCATCCTTACTCACAACTGAGTAGACAGCAACCCAGGAGGTGAGCATGGCTTCCCACCTGCAGGTGCTGAGGTGTTGAGCAAAGACTCTCACCAAGTCTACTCAATCCGGCTCAGGCAGGATACCTCCATCTTGACAATCGAGGACAGGCAATCAGCTCAAAGCAACAGCTTCTCCCAATTGTCCCAGACCTGCTGAAGAAGGCTGCGGTCATACGGAACAGCCGTAACTTCACACCAAGGCCTTGATGTAAGGAGTTTCCTCCCAGGACTTTGGCAGTAAAGAAAAAAGCTCGCATTAACTGTCTGCTAACTGGTAAGATCAACTCACCTGCACCCATGACTAGGACGCTCCCAGGGCTGTTGATTTATTTCAGACAGATTTTATTCATTGCAATAAAATCTGTGTTAATGCCAGAGTGCAATGATCCCTTCCAGAGGAATGCTAGATGCTGGGACGGTGGTCTCTGTCTTATCTCTCGATCACACAAGCAGATGTTCATGTCCAGAATAAATGTGCCACTGTCAGATCAAGATGCAAGTCAAGAACTGGTTGCAGACTTTGCGACCCCTGTTAGTGGTGACTGATGCTCATGGGGAGCAGTGCGATCCTGCTAAAGCCCTAATACCCTTCGTATGTGCCGTTTTGACTGTGCACAACAGTGCCAGGTTTGGTATTAGAAAAAACCTCTTGGGACTTAGCCTCCCTCTCATGGCAAAGAGACAGTCTTCTCTCCTTGGGGTCAGCCTAAGATCAGAGGATGATTTGTCTTAGCAAAAGGCTCCAGTTAGCAGTGGTGTCCCCTTGCCCCTCTGATATGATTTATCCCTAGCATTATGGGAAACCAACCACATTCAACCCTTCAGGTAGAGCTATCCTCTCTTTTGATCAAGAAAGTGATTTGCATAGGGCTTCCTGATCAGTATGAGATCACCTTTTACCTCAGGTTTTCTTCTGCTCATGGTTTCTTCTGCATGAGGGTTTACTGAAAGAGACAATTGACCCATGTTTCTTGACTCCTGGTCCCCTTGTGAAATTGGACTGAAGTGTCGAGGAATTTCTCTGGCTACTAGTTGGTTTTCTCAACTTGCTTTGCATGTTTATCTTAGTTTCATGTCCCAGCCCATGCAGTGCTGGTCTGAATCCTTGGAATTGTGTCTCTGCATGGGCTGCTGGGAAAAAGCAAAACAAGAGCCTCCAAATCCCATAGTGAGAGATGAAAATGAATAACTCTTGTTCTTGGCCTGTACTTATGTATTGCTTTGCCAAGTCCAGAGGACCCCAAAGTACTTCATACTACTATCAGTCTTTGCCACCATCAACATTCACACTCTGGAGGTGACAAGCTACTTTATTGGAGCCACAGATTCCCAGGGGCAGTCTGGCAGAGGCGAGGCTACCGTCCAGTGGTGCCACAGTGCCTTCTGACCACCACAATGATGAAGACAGGTGGAGCAGGAATCAAACCGACAACCCACCGATTATGGGACGAACTCCTACCACCATTGTCCCCAAACAGCCAAGCTTTCTTGATGAAGCGAGAACAGTCACTTTCCTTGCTTGGTGCTCTGTCATATTGTAGGCTACTTAAAGTATAGGTGACACAGGTAGTACAACCACCAGCCAATCAGGATTAATGTTGTTGAATAAATCCTTTGGAGGAACGCTCAGAGGCATTGCATCACAGTGTGACACATCTCTCTCATGCAACTTAGAGAACCAAGGTTATCCTTGTGGGAATTTAGATTTCGTAATTTTTTGTAGAAGATATTACATTTTATAGTAATGATTCACATCTATATTGTGGGCAAAATGCTACAAGTACTCACACAACCACTACCCTTCCAGCCAGGTCCCCAAAGAAGAGGAGATAAAGAATAGATGACATCTTGAGCTCTCAGGCCTTATGCACGTGTTTTTATTTTTACCCCCAGACTTCTTGGGAGCCATCTGTTTAAAGATTTAAAGAATATCTTGCTCTTGTCAGCCTGTGAGAGTCAAGTAGCTTGACCAACAGCTATAAAAAAAAAAGTACTGTCAAGTAAATGTAGATCTCTGTCTGGGGTGAAGGGTGAGTTAGAAACCAAGACACAACTGACAAAAGATATTAGTCTGAAGACCAGATAATGTCCATGGACATGATGATATGTGCAAAGAGTTCATGCATGCACATCTGACCCGCTGTGCTCCCTTTCGGATGATTGAAGAATTTAGCAACTTCCTGATGTTTTCCCTGCAAACAGCCTCTGCTGCACATACTTGTGGGCTGTTTAGAGAACAGTTCGTTCTTGGCTTCATGTCTCAGTCCTGACAGTCCTGAAGTGAACAGAGAATTGGAAAAAAAAAAAAACATTGAGTAGATCTGACAGCTCACCCTGAAAAACTAATTCTAATGTATTCCTTACCTTGAATGACCCTTAATCACAACTGAATGTACTCTCCAGAAACAATAGTTTAATAAGAGCTCTAAAGTAAGAGAATCCATGTATGATAACCTCCCTGGAATTTGTTTTTCCAAAGAATATTTTAAGGTCTAATGTTTGCGTCTTAAACTTCCTACTCTCCTTGTCTCCTTGTTGATAATTGGCGTTCTTAGGCAGATGGCAGTTTTTAGAAAAAAGCCAAGTTCTGACACCAAGTGCCTCCCTCAAGACTTCTCCCCGATTTTCTGAGAAAGCCTCTGAATAGATCCCGACAAGCCATTACTGTTCTCCACTTTCTCCTGTTTACTTCTATTTACAGCAGTTAATACAATTATTCCCAGTCGTGACCTATTTAAGCGGAGCATGCTACGAGCCATTAGCATTCAGAGAGTCTACAAAGTTACCACATTGATGGATTTGTAAAAGGAGGTTGTGTTTTTTACCGCATGCGTAGGTGGAGGTTCAGAGGCCTCCTGTTTGTCTTCATTTAACTGACTTTCTGTTGCCATAGGAGCAGGCGTCTTTTTTTTTTCTTTTTTTGCCTTTTCCCTCCCTTGAAAGTGCAGCACTTCAGAGCGCACTGTCTGGATTCAGATCAACAAGAAGGTGTCAGGGGAGTAGTCCAGGATTTTACACTCATCATCGCTCCCATTACATGACTCGCAGCTCACTTTGGAGAGAATATTTAGTTGAGAACATGGTTTTTATTCCAGAGCCATTCATGAGGATGTTGCAGTGTGGTTTTGGCAGATCTCTGACACCAGCATGTATGCGTTGCCTGCTTTCAGAGAACATCAATCTTCTATTGTAAAAGAGAACATGTTTAAAGAGTCTTTGTCGTTCTTCTACCATGATTTCTTTCGGAAGGTTTTCAAATCTCAGTGATGTTGAGTTTGATTTACGACTCCTTTATAAAAGACTTAAGAGACTTTCTGTAAATCAAGTGGAAACAGAAAAAGTCAAAATTCTGCTCTGGGCTTGTTTTTCTCTGCGTATTAGTGGCCCCTGAAGTATTTTTTGTCTGAAATATTTTTAATTCTTGGCCCATAGCAGCAGCTTTGCTCTCTTTTGGCCAATTAAATAATTTAGCCAATTTGCCAATTGCTCGATGGGGTCTGATGGTTTTCCTTGAGAGAAAACTTTTTCCTAATCTGACTGGATTGAATCACTGAATCAAATTAATCTGGACTAAACTGATTTGTATGTAATGACAATGTTGATTGTTTATTGGTACTAGATAGAAAAACAAGACGGGAAAAAAATTTGTGGTGGGACTCGATTAAAATGTTTAATTTTATGTCTGTAATTGTACATATCGGCAAAATAAGAATCTTTTTCAACTCAAAGACCCTTTTTGCTGCAAATTTAAGGAATAATTACACATATGAGCTAAACAACAAAGATATTTAATTGTTTTTAAACCCTTAACTGTCATGAGGACATCAGTGTCCTCATATTGACTTGCAAATAATTTTTTTTGGGAGTAACAGTTAATGTTTTTATGTTACTCAACCATCAGATTGGTGCAAAGTGCTATTCTACCCTTTCAGCTTTCAATTGCTTCACTAATTCCTGATCATTCATGGAACTCCTTTAAACAAATACTTCAGAAATGTGAACTGTGGATGCTGACATTAGCTTTGGGGTCGTCTGTGCTGCAGTGTGTTTAGTATTAGATGCTATTCTATGCTTGAATAGCTTCGATGATAGGCCAACTTCTGTTTACCACGATACAGCAACAGACTACACCAGCTTTCCATCGTATATTTTTTTTTGACGCAAAATTATCTCCTAGTGAACTAGGCTTTGTCGCCTAGATCACTTGGTGACAAAGCCGCCAAGTGAAGCGGCTTTGTCGTCCATCGCTGTGGTTTGCGGACATCTCTGCGCATCAGATTTACGGATATACCAGAAACGCACTAATGCAAAGGTTCTGGCCAAAACATTTGAATGTAAAAAATTTTTTTAGCATGTTGTTGTGGATAGGGGTAGTGTGGGATCACGTGGTGTTATTAGTGATTGTAGATCACCTGTTGCTCACCTGGTGACTTCAGTGAGTGGGTGATAGGGGAGGTCTACTTTTTGCTTACCGCTATGTTTTTGTCCTTGATCACTGTTTAATTCTCTGGATCTGTTTTTTATGCTGCTTTTGAACACTGTTTTGCTTGGATATTGACAATAAAATCATTGTAACTGCAGCTTGGATTTACGTTTCGATCAGCTTGCGTGTCAGCAACCACTCCCCTACTCAGCCGCTCAGCGACTTTGTTTGATAGTCGCTAATACATGCTAAAATCTATGTAATTAATTAATCAAGATTAAAACCCTGGCCCTAGAAAAAATATAGCAAAACCTCTCAACAGAAATGAAAATTATTCACAACTTTGTCTTCATTAGAGCAGAGTTTGTAAGGGATATGTTATTTAAGTTGGGTAAGTTGTATAATTTATTGACTGTAATAAATAACTCTCCAATTTTGCACATTAAGTTTTATTGGTCATGTTAAGGTGGACTTTGTGGAGTATATTTATCAGTCTGCATGTTTCATTCATGCTAATCTGATGGGATTTTCATGCACAACTAACTATCAGGTTTGAAAAAATTAAAAATACAAAATATGGAGTCTGCTGCAGTTGTGAAGAAGAAAATGTTTTGTTAATGTCAGAGATCCTAAGAGAATAGTTGCACTTGTTTGACATGTGTTTAACTGACAATGTAAAAATTTTCCTGGGTTCATACAAATCTTTTGGCAAGCCATTGTATGTTTTCAGCTACCTTGAGAGTAAATGAAATACATTTCGGACACCATCTTAATTAGGTTGAAACATTCACTTAATGGACAGATGAAAAATATTTTTCAACAATTTTTGCAACAAAAGTGATCCCAAGGCAGAGGCTTGTTTTATATGAGCTACATAGGCAGTTACCCAGGGCAACATTAGAAAGGGGAACACAAAAGTACCAGATGGAAAAAAAAGGTGTGTTTGTTGCACCCAGAAAATATTTTTCCATTGTTTGTGCTTGCACAAGCACACATTTGTCCTTGCACTTATTTTTAAGCAGGACCCATGTGTGGAGTAGGCACACCCTGCTTGGTGCTGAATAGGGAAACCAGCTTATGTGGTATTTATTCCACCGAGAAGCTCAGATAAATTTCCTGCTTTTTAATTTGCTGCAAGGGTCGACAAAAGGAAGAACTGCTAGCAAGAGATGCTATTGTCTTTAATATCCACTAATAACTGTAGGTTTACTTCTACTATTTGAAGTTTCTTGTCACAGTAGTTCTCAGCTATAGCCTGGCATAGAACTTTCCTCTAAAGTTTAAAATGATCTTTGACACTGGAGCGAGACCCCAGCGATTCACAGCCATCAATGAAATGGCAGAGGGAACAGAAACTGGCATAAACAGAAACTGTTGCAGGTGATGTCTTCACCAGCTACAGATTATAAGAAAAGACGACTCCTTTTAAAGTTTGTCATATTGTTTCCGGGATGCGATGTATCCTTTTCAACAATGCCAGAGAGTCCCTGTTGAAAAAGTGGGTCAATGGAGCTATTTTTAGTAGCCATCGCACACCCCCATTTTTGCAAACAAGCACATGCAAAAATTCCAGATGAAACGGCACCCAGCCACACTGAACAAATATTCCGAGTGAAATCAAGGTGTTCAACTTGCCGGTAAATGGGGTAAGCTATTTATCTGGTTTCAAACTTCACCTCCCTGCTGAGATGAGAAGTTGCGTGAGGGCATGAAATGACTGGGAAGGAGGCGGCTTTGCCTCCCTGAATTGCCTTTGAAAACCTGGTGGTGGTGGTGGAGGGGGATGGGGGGTGCTTGTGAGACTTTTGGGTCTCTCTGTTCTAAAGTGGGCTTCTGTTTCATCATCTCCCCGGTCCCGGAGCCTTGCGTGGCTACCTTGTTGTAATTCCTCCTCGTTTTCTCGGGTTTCTCTCTCATATCGCCTTTTTTTTATTTTATTTTTTTTATTCCCAAACACATCATTTGAAAAGGAAGTGTTTTCTGCCTTCCCTCTCCGTTAGAAGTGACACAGTGGGCGATGATGTGACGGAAGCGTACCAGAGACGGCATCCTCACATGCGCCGGCGCTGGTTTAATGTTCTGCAATTGCGCACAAGAAAAAGTTTGTCAACTAACAGAGCGTGAAGCAGCGTATGCTCTAAACCCGGAGTCGGATAAACGCGAGCCCCGGATAATTTGAAAAGAAGTAACCAAGGAAGTGAGCAAGTATTAGACAGGCCTCTGCCGAGATCATATGCCGTTAATGAAGGCAGGGAAGCAGTGAATTACTGCGTGCCTTGAAATCAGACTCAATAAATCACATGAGAGTAGGGGAATGGCCCCAACAAACGGGCGAGAGGACGGCAGTGGAGCAGAAAGTGATTTTGCGACTGAGCAGAAAATGCACTGTATTCCTGCGGGCATTGCATGACAAATCTGTGAACTCTTACTAGAGAGGTGGAGCATTGTCTGCAAGAATTCATGAATGGCTGTTTTCACCCTGTGCTATCCTTAGAGAAGGGAAGCTGTGTTAATTATGGCAGGACTGGCTCATGCCAGAAGAGAAACCTTAGTCCAGGCTCCTCCAGGTTCGTTTCTCACCCGCAGGGGGGGATTCGTGCCGGCAACACCCAAAGCACCAAGGGGGAGCCAAGCAAAGCTTTTCGTCACCACAGGGAAAATCTCTGCTGGGTCACAACTTTCATCCTTCCAGTCACCATGACAGAGGCCATTTTTCCAGGAAGACCCCATTTCTACTTTCTCAAGCAAAATCAAACTCCCATGATGCAATATTTGGTAAAGTATGAGCTTCTCATTTCTGTTGTGCCCATTTTTCTTCTTTTTTTAATAGGTAAAGTAAGGAGAAAGTTTATCCAAAAAAAAAAACCCTAAAAAATTCTAAGGTTATGTAAAAGAAAGCTGAAAATATCCTACCTTGCTCAAAGGCATTGGTTAGGAGTAAATGTGTTACTTGCCACTGTTGATTCGTCAACTCCCGTCGAGCTTTCATCCTCCTGACATTGGTCTCACATATCGAGGCAACCATTTTTCTGCCTACTATTCAACACAAGTCACACTCGTGGGGGCGCTCGAGGCGGAAAATCCTCCTCAGATGGAGTCGGGAACGTGAACATTTCAGAGGAATTATGCGACGTCGCTCTCCGGGGCCAGTCCAGGGTGACGCCGCGTGACATCCGAAGGAGCCGTTTGGGTCTGTAATGACACGCGCCGGAAGGCCTCGTCTGCTTCACAGTGAAGAGGTGGCGCGAGAGGAGATGAGACAGAATCAGGCTGGCAAACAAAGCAACAAATAAACACAAGTGGAATATAATTCTGATGATTCTTTTATCAGGTGTAATGCATCTACTTCCAGACTGTTTTAATGCATGTCAAACATGTTGTAATCACCCATGTAGGACATGAATCTGCTCCCCGCGGTGCTGCTCCGCTTGTTCTGCTGCCGCATGATCATCACTGGACCAACACTGCCACTTAGTGGCCGGATTGTCTCCCCCTCGGCAGGCAGGGTCATGAATAGATACTCCGCTGTTTATCTTTTCTTACCCGTTTGTTGCCTCCCTTTTTATCTGGGGATCAACATTAGAACATATCCGCGCATTTTTAATCAATCATAAATATTTCTCTGCATTTGATTGTCTAAAGAAATCCACTCTGATATCTTATTGTCCCTCCTAGATTCCCTCTTGTGCCGATTTTGAGGAGTTATAGCAGTGAGTGTGGCTTTGTTTGAACATGGACAGCTAATGGGTTAAATCCAGTTTATGGCCTCACTAACAGGAACTGCTGTGAAACATTTGAAATGTGAAGTCACTGTGTGGCTTTTCATGCTGTCGGTGCTATTGACACAGTTAACCAACCTGACCCCATGATTTTGTACCTTTTCTGTTCCCATGCTGCAGTATTATAGATTAAAGGGTAAATCTGGAAATTTAGTGCCCAACCAAGTAGACATGGACCAGTTATTAATATTAACAGGTTACACTTTCAAAACTGATAATAATCCACCTCATCTGTAATGAAGTGCAGCCTCTTTCCCAGCTGTTGCTGCACACTCCTGGTCAGCTGGCTGAAAGAAGGTGACTACATTTTTCCCTTGATGGGTAGAAAGAAAAATCAGTTATCTGGAAATACTGCCTCTTGTGAAAAACAAAGACAAGAAAAGCTGAGTGGCATCAACTGCAGGCTGGCTTCCTGAGCAGATTAACCTGCTTCTTTAAGCTACAGTTACTTTTTTATAAAAGTATGTAACTTTATAAAAAATATTTTGTTTTATACATCTTTTTTCAAAATTATCATTATCTTGTGACAGTATAATCTGTGAAAAATATCAAGCTCCTCTACACCGCTTCATTTGAAACAACCAATCAGAGCCAGAAGGACGGTCTTAGTGCTGTCAATCACTGTCATGTCGACTCACATACTACCCTTGTTCTCTTCTACACCACAGCGTCTTCCCATCAGCAGAACCTGTCCTGAATGCTAAGGCTAGTTAGCGTAGTTACCTATGACAGCGGATAGACAGTTTTCTGGGAAACGTAAGTTGTTTCTCCACCATTGGACATTTAGCAGTATGAACACGAGGTTGATTGACAGCGGTTGATGTCAACAGTCTCTGCTGAATTAGGAAATCATTTTCATTGCCAGAGTTAGTAAATCAAAGCGAAAAAAATAATAATTTATTGTCTTCCAAATCCAGGATTTATGAATGGGAGTCAGCTGGAGCCAGACACATTTAACTATCCTTTTTCACTTTACATATCTAGATGAGCTTCAGCTCTAAAAGTGGATCAGCACAGACAAATACTAGGCCTAGTTTTGAACTATAGCAAAACACATTGGCCTTATCCTTCCACCAACTTTTCAAAATACTGTCTTTAAGACAAAATGTCTTTCTTGCATTTCCAACAGCTAACTGTGTAGTTTTACATGGCACCTCATAACTCCAAATAAAAGCCACTTTCCCTTTGTTCTTGACAGAAGAGGTCAGGGGTTTTAACCTTTCATCTCTGGAAAAGCTAACAGCCAGCTGCCGCTCTGATTTCTGGCTTTCCAGGCACCGAACTGGAAAGCCAGTTCAGGAGAGAGTCTCCTGACTCTCTCAGTCGCTGACCTGAGACGTCCTAATGAACTGACTCCAACAGGTCACCCCTCGGCCTCACCCAAAAAGGTCAAGTGAAGCTGTTTCTCCGCCGTGGAAGTGGATCCCCATGGCGACATACAGAGCGGTGAGCTCGAGGTCAGTGTGTGCAGCTCTCCCACGCCACATGGCTGCAGGCTCAGGTCGGCGTACGGTAGTCCAGGCATGAACTTTACTGACAGAATAAAGTTCAGTTTGACTTCAAAGAACTGATCTCTGCTGGACACTTTTTGGGATCGCTATGACTGAACAGAAACATGTACAGTATTTTCCCTATCGAATCTGTCCGTCTCCGGGTAAAGCTGTAGTTTTCTGCAGAGCTTTTACTGGACCAAAAACACTGAAGGTCTGGGCATTTTTCAGCTCATCGAGCTTCTGCTGAGTTAATGAACCCCTCATGGCCCATCGGCTTCAGTAAGGTCTCAGCCATCCTCGGAGGGGAAAAAGAAGCTGACACTGTTGCTCCGCCGCAGCTCATACAGAGACCAGGGCCGGGATCACAGAGGTTTATGCTACAGCTGCTAATTCTCTGTGATATTTCACGCAAGTTAAAACCCGTATCCATGTGTTCATGAAATAGGATACGTGTAAAACATAACTAATAACTTCTGCTCAACAAGAAAATGAAGAATGGATGCCTTTAAGACATGTTTGTCTGCCTTTATTAATACCTCAAAGAGGGTAATGTCTTAAATAACACTGTCTTATAGTCACGCAACAAAGAAGAGCAAACGCAGGTCAATTAATGTGAAGAAAGTATTTATTTTTGTTTTATTTCTGTCGCTACTTAGTCTACTGGTCAAATATAATGGAGTATGTGAAAAGGCACAGAAGAAAAGCACGCAATTTACTCAGTCTCATTGGTAGATGTTAATAGTTATAGTACAATTCCCCTCCATTTTGAGGAAAGAGTTAAAAGGAAAAGAAAGTTAAAGAAAATACAAAGAACATCATACAAGTCTGCTTCAGAAAGAGAGAGAAAAAAAAGATAACAGCGACAACATGTGCCTATATAACAAAAACAACATGACTGAAAAACAAAGGTGTACTAATGAATGTAAGATGCATTTTGTGTATCCAGTTTCTGGCTGAGAGGATGAGGGGAGTTAGAGTCAGGACTGTGGGAGGAAAGGAACATGGAGCGATAAGGACCTGTTTACCAAAAGGATCTGACATCTGTCTCAGGGAACAGACTCCTCTTTAAGATCGTCCTGATGAGCCTTTAGGAGTAATTAAACCTGAAATATTTTTTTTTGCAGATAAATTGGGGAACAAAGGGGCTATCTTTATGTTTAAGTTCAAATTGTGACATGTTGTATAAATTTTGCAATATTTGCCCTTAAACCGTCTCCTTGCTGCCGTCTTTGGGTTGAACAGTGGCTACTGCAGTTGAAATTTCCCATTGGTTACAACGGTACAGCTTGGTTGACGTGTACGTCACAACCCCATGTTTCGATCTAAAACCATCTCTTTTCTTTCTATTGTTCTTCCTTTTCTGAACAATCTGTTCTTTACAAGACAGATCAGAAAGTTTGGAAATATGACCCATTGCAACAAGCACAAACAGTCGTGACATATATGTCCCATAGGACCTAGAGGAACACCAAACATCACTCTTATTAAGCTAATTAGTGAGCATTAGTTACCACTGATTCAGTGTCATGATTAGCTTCGATCTTTCTAGAGATCTGTTTTGCATCCGCCTGCTTGTGCATGCAAACGTCTGTAACGGCTGTTTTAGTTCTCAATGTGATCGACAGGAAACCATAGGAGCCCGGATTCAGAGGCTGCAACATGATGGTAAGTTGAAGGTGAACATTAACTGCACTTGTCTTCTGAGTGAAACACACGCTGCACGACTCACCCTGCCGTTATCGTGCTTTACATACGGTCCTGTTTCACCTTCAGCATCCACCAGAATTAAGTTATGTCTTGTTGATTCAATAATTAATTCATGTTCATATCCACCGTCGGTGTAGACGTGCGTCTTTGGAGAACCCTGAAAAGCTGCGTGGAGGGGTTGAGTCAGATACTGAAGGAGATGTTTTAGTGTGGTGGTGCCAACTGAAATGCTTATGGCTTGGCAACACTGAACACTTCAAATAAAAAAATTACTGATTACTTGGCCTAGATACAAGAATGCAGATTTCTCTTATCTCCACCCCTCTGTATGATGTGATGCATCATAGGGCAAAGTGAAGTTGAATGGGTTACAGAAATGTACTTAGGCAAACATCCCATAATAGATTTCCAACATCAAGCGATGTGATTCACTACAGTTCAGGAGCTCAAATTTATCCTGACTTCAACTTTCAGGGTCCTGCATGGTAAAGCACCATCCTGTTTTAGTGAATTATTAATGCCTCTGGTTTAATTAATTTTTTAATAATTTTTTTTTAATTGATGCATCCTGAAGCCTGAAGATGGGATTTGAACTTGGGAAGTGAAAAATCTCAGGGCTAACCCCACGTTAAATTAGAACTTGGCTTCTGCACGTATAAAACCTAGAACATGTTGCAGGAAAAGATTGTTTTTGTTTTTGTTTATATATCAATTTCCAATTCAAACTAGTGGCAAACTTTAATGTAAAATCTTTGTGAACCTGTTACTTAAGCGTGTGATTGTGTCAGAGGAAGAGAAACAGTTCCTTGCTTCTTTAGCTAGCTCCAGTTAGCATCGCAATAGCTAGCAAATCCCACTTGTTTTCCGACTTTCAACTAGAATGCGCTCAACTCGCCAAGTAGGTTAGTGTCAAAACAATAACTTGAGATGATTTTGGTTTCATTTCCTCTTATTAAGACTATTATAACACGCTTTAAAAAATGTATCAACAAAAAGTCCTTTATCAGTTGGTCCAAAACTCCTAGCTGCAACAGAAGAGCTCATGTATTGTCTTTGCACTGATTACCTGTTTACGGTATAATTTGACTTTAACTTCACCTCCTGTTGTAGACTGGGTATAAAACTCGAGCTTTCTTTGCTTGGACACTTTCTGAAGAGTCTGGACTCGTTTAAAATGCTGTGGAGGACAGTCTTGTTCAAATTCCTTTTAGACCCACTGTTGAAGTAGTTGTGTCAACATACCGTATTTTCCGCACTATAAGGCACACCGGATTATAAGGCGCACATTCAATGAATGGCCTATTTTTTTTTTTCATATATAAGGCGCACCGCATTATAAGGCGCATAGAATAGACACTACAGTAGAGGCTGGAGTTACGTTATGGATCCACTAGATAACGAGCTGCAGTAAACGGAATGTGAACAAAACAGTCCGACTCCGGTCAGTGAGGAGAGCCTTCCGCGACTGGGCCGGGGCGTGGCCGGACGATGGTCACCTTTCTCCGTTAGCGCACAGCATGTTCCTGTGGTACTAAATGACCTGGAGACGACCTGATTCTAGGCGGTTAGTATGTAGATAGGTCAGTCAAACTTTATTAACAAACCAGTGTTCTGACAACTATCCCAGCATGCACCGCTCGCTTCTTCTTCTACAGGTGAAAATGAAGTCAGCGGCTGCTTACCGTAGTTGCTAGACCTGTTGTGGCTCAATATTGGTCCATGTATAAGGCGCACTGTCGGCTTTTGAGAAAATTGAAGGTTTTTAGGTGCACCTTATAGTGCGGAAAATACAGTCATTTTGCTCTCTTCAGAGGCAAATCTGAAGTTCAACCTTACGAGATGCAGCATAAATTCTAGCATCCAATTAGACCAGGGGAAGTTGGAGGTTTGGGGGTGAGGAGGGCAACGACAGTAACGACAACAAAATCATATAAATGTACATTTTTATGGCCCAGGTGTGTGTGTGCATATCAGGTAGGGTGATGAGGAGAGTAAAACTGGAAAGACACTTAGCCCTCAGGAGTGACACAGAGCAGGCAGCGCTGACCACTGACTTTCGCACGATAGAGAGGGGCGCCTGAGGCAAAGCACCGCAGGCGGCCCTTCCAATCCAGACTATGCCTGGAGTCAGGTCAGCCTGGCGGCTGGGATCCTGTACAAACACCCTTTCACCAAGTGGAGCTTATCTCCATGCCAGTTCATGAATGATGTCATGACCAGTGTATGCAATCTTAAACTTCAATTTGGACAAAACAGGATAAATGAAGTTTAGTATGAAGTGATTAATTTAAAGCAAAAGTTACAATTCAAGCATGTAGCTAAATGTCAAACTGGGATTGGGAATCAATCAATCCCCCGAGTTTCACCTGCAAGCCTCAGTTTCACTTTGATTAATTAAAAAAATATATATATATATAGTAAAATTGTTTCTAGTCATTAAGAGTATAACGGATTTCATCAAAGTGTGCAGTGTTTTTTTCTCTCTCTGTTTTTAGGAACAAAAACTATGCAATATTTAGTTTGATCATCAACCGGGTTTTTGTTCTATGTTGAATGTAAATGTATTATTAAACAAACTTTGTGTTGGTGTTGCTATTTTGTTAAGCCCAAGTTTAGATCCACGGTTCAGGCATTTTATACACTAGAACTCCATTTATTTATTGTGTTATGAATTTGTGTTTTTGTTGTGCAATGTTTTGAGGATGTAAAATAGCCATTTGGCTAATTTCGACATACTTGCATTAATAAGTTTATCAACATGCACTGTCCCGCTAAATAATAATAAAAGCGACAATATTGTTAAATTAAGAGTTGGTATGAGCCTACTGGTGAATCTTTGCTCCACGAGACATTAATCTGTCCAATTTATGTGTCTGCAATTACTAGATAATTACTCCATCACCTACCTTATTTATTATATCATTCTATCTCCTAACAAGAAATTCCTGTGTAATTTTCTATGAGAAGGTGAGGTAATTTAACTCTGAAAGACGGATCTTACAGGAAACAGAAACCTTACAAAGCCGCCTGTACATACAGTTAAAAACCCTTAACCTTAATTTTTTTCCCTTATTTTTCCACATACTGCTACAGAATTAAAGCAATATTTATTTGTGATCATGCAATTCCTGCCATTTTCCTTTCATCTCTTGATCATATATAATGTGTGGAGCTCATATTTCAGGTGAATACTCATTATCTGTTCTATATTATATGTATTATTGAAAAGTCCACTTTATTTTATCTCTAACTGAAATATATTATATAGATTAATAACACAGAGATGGATGTTTGAAAGCAGCTTATTTCTGTTAACTATGATTTTACGCTTACAGCTAATGAAAGCATGATATTTAAACTTAAAGTATCACATCAGTCTTGCAGCCTTTATGAAAAATAAGTTTAAAAATACCTGCTTAAAGGTTGTCAATTTTCAAAAGGTACTTTTAATCTGACAAATGAGGCTCACTGGGAAGCATATTCTAACTAAATAAATATGACTGTAATAATATCACGTTTTTCGTAATGACCTAAAAAACTTTACTGTAAAAAATTGTTCAGTAGAGGTTGAACAAACTGCTTGTCTCTGTTTAGGATGTCGTGAAGGGAGGCAGCGGACTGTAGAACCGTCCATCAGCTCCTAACTCTGACGCTGTTGTCTGTCATCATGCCAGAATGTCAGGCCTCTTGAAAAACAAGTTTGCACAGTGACTGTGGATAACAGATAACAAAGCTGTGTGTATTTATGGTCAATGATTCAAATCATCGTCCTACCTCCTAACAAGAAATTCTTCTGTTTATGTCACTGTGGCTGAGTCCCAACCTACGGTGGCCCTGAAGCGCAAAACGCTTCGACAAATCACTAAACACACAACTACAAATTCAAAACTACAACATTAACTAAGCACTACTTCAAAATAAGAAAACAACAATATTAGCTTAGCACAGCTACAAATTAACAAATAATTGTGCTTAGTTTGTTAGATATTGTGTTTTTAAATTTGTAGCAGTGTTAGCTGAATTGTGGATGTGGTTTCCACTTCAGGGCCACCGTACTAATCATATCTATATCTGCTGACATTTTTGTTTTTTAATTTCTTTCTTTTCATGGCAGTTTCCCCTCCAAAGTTTGTTTTGTTACTTTGTTTATTTTGAAAACCGCTTTTTATTTACAAACTGATCACATTATCTTGGATCGTTTGCCGTTATGCAAAATTTGCGAGCTCTTATTTTACTTTAAACGTTTTATAATCTATTATAAATAAAGGTGATTAAGATTTTTTTTTTGTAAGCACTTCGTCAGGAACCTATAGCTGAAGGAAATCACCCTTAAAATCCCTAGAAATAACTACTTGACTAGTCGACCAAAAATATCAATCACTTTAGAAAAAAAAAAAAAAAATGAAGATCAGAAATAAATGCTACAGGCCATCGACAGCATTTATGAGAATGACAATTTGAGGCTGCGGCCGTGGGAGTAGCTAAGCAACCGTGAAGGAAGAATGCCTTAAGAAACAGGAAAAATGCTTAGATTGTTTTGACAGAAGCAGAATATGACTGGAATGGCTTCAAACTCTGAACAAAACTCTGATAGAGCTGTCATTGGAAACAAGTGGCTGTATAAGGAAACACACACAAACTCATGTCTAAGTGCTGCCGTTCAAGGATTTGAGGGAGGGAAAACTCTCACTGGCTTTCACTTCTGGTTCGCATCATACTGATTGTTTTACTGTCCTGCTCGATCCTCACAGCTTTATTACTGCGGTTTTAGGCAAACAGTGGAAAACCGAGCTAGAAAAATCAGAGCAAGCTAAATCTGCCATTAGGTTTAGAAACAGTTGTACAGTGTACTTGTGTAAAGCTTAAGCAATACACTTTTTATGTTTCTGCACTGCTTAATGTTATAATGTTATAATAGTATTTCCGCTCTTACATACTACATGGAGGTTAATGTCAAACTGTATCTGTTTTGCATATTTATAATAAAAACACAAAGATGACCAGTTAAATAGTACAGTACAAACTTTTATTGTATCATGTAGTATTTCTGCTGTTGTTTCTGCACTTTATTGATTTACAGTAACATTAAATGTCTACTAATGTACCCACTACTACTGCTGTTTCCTCCACAGTTAAATCCAGCGTTTTAGTTGGAACTTTACACCGCGGAATAAATGGTAAAAGCAAAGGCGAAATATTTATTTGATTAACGTTGTCTTACTGATTATCTTTTATGGGCGGGGCTGCCTGTGTGGTGTGCTGATGTATTTGCCTTCTGTCGATTGCATCCTCTCTTTCTCCCATCAGTTTGTCAATACACATGCACATTATGTATGTTAAAAAAAAAGTCATCCTACTCACACATCCCTTGGAGTACGCTATTTCTATTTCTGACAACTGTGCAGGATTTTTGTTACAATCAGGTACAGTATATTATTGTTGTTATTGTTAATTATGTTTATTTTTAAATCTTTTTTTAATCTTTTGTATGAACCTACCGAATTTGCTCAGTGTGGGACAATGAAGAACATTTCTATTCTGTTCAGTTCAGTCCACTGTCAATTGTATCGACTCTTTCTTTTCTACTAAAAAAGACATATCTTGGGCCAAATTCATTCAGATTCAGCTTCATTGTTATCTACAGTATTGTGAAACAAACACTCCAACAGTCACAGTAACAGGAAGCATTTTGTAAGCTGTCAAATCTTGAAACATGATCCCTGCACAGATGTATGAGAGAACAAGGCGTTGCTTAGTTTTTGGTGAAAACAGTGTTATGTTACTGATAATGGGATGATTAATTGACAAGGTTTTCTTTTGTGTGGACCAGTCTGCATGATGTGGGCTTTATGAGGGGAGGTGTGGAAGAGGTCCTCAATGGAAAGAAGTTAGAATCCACTGCTTTAACATACAGTAATGTACTTCTCAGCATGTAGCAGGTACTGAAACATGAAGTCAAATCCCATTCGGATCAGAATTTGCATGGTGACATGCAAAGTGGGCACGGAGACGTTTCCTTGGGGACTCACAATATACCAGTTCTTTTGCTATATAACTAGGGCTCATGTTTTCATCATGCCACTTAGTTTGAAATGCTCAGAATATAAGACACATTAACCCACATTAAATTGGCATTTGATGCAGTTAAAAGAGGCTTGGTGGCTAAACAAACCAGGATTTTGACTCAGTTGCCAACAGTTTTTAAACATGAGATTTTCTTTCTCGTAAATACTGCAGATTTTCAACTTTATCTTTTTTGACCAAAGTAGGAGTTTTGGGGTTTACTTTTTGAGAAATATGAATACTATATGTATTTGATATATTTAACCATACTAGTTTATGAATTTCTTCATTTTTATAAGTTCAACCAAAGAAAAATATAGGAACATGTGATTTTGACTGCGCAATTAAATAGTGTCACATTCGAAGTCAGTAAATGTCTTATGAGACATGATGTTGCTAACTTTTGTTTTATCTGATACATTTATTTGCATAATTAGAGGAAAAAACCGAAAAGCATTAATTTTAACTCAGACATGTTATATGCCCAGATAGCACAGAATGATTGAAACAACATTGAATCAATGTCAGCCAGAAACATTGAAT
>NW_015112967.1:552667-556654 GCF_001443285.1 Poecilia latipinna | reverse complement strand
ATAAGAGGCAAAAAAAATTGTTTGATAAAGGAAAAGCCTCTCAGACTCTGAGCCCGACAGCTCCAAACTATTTTTTTAATATTAGACAATTTAATTTCACATAATTATTGCAGTAGAAGCCATTGGTTTGTTAAATACTTAATGAAACATATTTACCGTATTTGTAAATGACGTATAGTCACAGACGAATGAAATAATTAGTCCAAGTTTGTCGTTTATTGAACGTTCAGAAACTACAGCAGCTGTAAAGAGCCACAGCAAAGGTAAACAAAGGTAAAATAACTGAACAGGTGATCAACTCTAAACCAGTCGCACCTTTTTACTCTCCGTCTCTCTCTGTCATTTAAGCACACCCGTTGCCGTGGCAACCTCCTGGGCTCCACAAACCTACCAGAGATTATGTTAAGAACGTAACAAATATAACATTCAGTCCGTTATGATATTAGGTTTGCAGGCTTGATATTTATTTTGCGATCATTAATAAGCGCTCCCCTGAACACAGCGGTGGCTGATTAGTTAATTTTAAACTCCTGCTCTGAGTTATTTTGGTAATGGAACTGAAACGCACAGAATTGCGCAACACCGTGTTGAAACAATAATCACTGAGATTATTATTGTTGTTGGGTCATTAATTTGAAAATGTTTTGTTGATTTTCTTTGTTGTTGTTGTTATTTAATAAAGTTACGAACATTTTAAGCCAGTTAGAGGAGGATGTGCTTGTCTCAGCACCAAGGCAGCATTCAGTTAGTCACTTACTACCGAGATCGACTCAAAACCTTCCGCGATCGACGTGTTGCACCGCTGCTCTAGCAAAGCACAAACAGTTCAGAAACAATACGAAATGGGGAAAAAAGCGTTTTATTAACTGATTAAGTCGTGTTTTAGATTGTTCTTGGAAAAGCAAATCAGTCACGGCTGATTAGTGGATGCACTCACGGCTGCACAATGAACCCATTGATTCTTTACAGCAGACAGCCGCTCCCCTCTCTTGCTGGTACTGTGTACCCCAGGGAAATCTTTTAGGGGTACGTAGTACACTTGCCCCATTCAATATACTAAACATGTCCAGTTAATAAGAAAACTAGCTAATAGCTAACTTTAGGAAAAAGGTTAATGCTAATTAGCACTGCTCTCCCTATTCATTGCTATGGGCAGGCCCCAATTAAGGGTGTGCAGTTGAGGCAAATACCATTTACTTAAACTTCTATAATATGTTTGCTTATTACTTCACTTTGCTGTTAGATCAGACTGGAGATGTCTCAGATCTCAGACTGGGTTTCTCACAGGAGGAGAAGTAGTGGTTCACAGCCTCCTACCTCCATTCCTGTGTAAATAATCATGGATGATGCAGCAACAAACATCTAAAAACTGGTTCTCCAATAGTACTCTCATTATTTGCATTAGCGTGAATGTGACCTTCATTAGTAAATATTAAATCCATAAATCTTCTTAAATAAATTGTACATAATCGCTATAGGAGCTGGCAGATCGTCTAAAACATGTTTGGTTTCAACAAAATGTAACTTTGAACATTTTTTATTTGTATTTAGTTCGTTTTTGTCATTCTTGTCGTATTTTTGAATGAGCGTGCTTGCCAGATTTGTGATTTATCCTCCACCTAACAGCAGGAGCCAACATTCAACCCTTTTGGACGTCTTTCGGTGTATACAGCCCGCTGGCGCTACGGCACTTAGCCGACACTCAACCGTGTGCGATGGATGCAGTGGTTTGGCCTTGGTGTGCGGTTCACCAGCACAGCCCTTCCTGCCTTTGTTGGTTTTTGTTTAGGGTGGCGGCACCTTCATTGACGGGGGCCAACCTTGTGCACGACCCTTGCTTCCACAGGCCCGTGCTGAAAGATCAGACTTCACATCGCACTTCAACGCCATTTACTTTTAAATGGAGCAAAACGCGGAGGGAACGTTTGCCGCTGTCGACGAGGACCGTTCGTTGAAACTGGATGCTGTTCCAGTGGAAGACATGAGGTCAGAACAATCCTGAGGGCCTTCAGGATTACGGCTGAGAGGACTCGTCTGAACCTGCTCTCTTGCTTTCCGTTCATGCTGGAGGAAAAGGACGGGTTATTCCTGTACAGAACTCAACTCAAAAAATTGTGCTAAAAGAATATTTAAGTCAACATTGAGCATCAGTTAGCTAACATGGTGGAAACCCTTTGATGGCAGTATTGTTAAAAACTGATTAAAGGGCAGCCGCCCCCCCCCCCCCTCACATTTATGCAAGTGTTACTGCACAAGTCGGAGCAGAGGGAAATGGGGGTGGGGGTGGGAGTGACAACAACATCAAGGTCAGAGAAGATGGAGAATTTGAGGACGCCCCGGCTCTTTTCAGGGATAAGCCGTGAAGTTAAAAGGACTGAGTGACAAGCTTTCACGTGCCCAAAATGCAAACAACTCTCAGCATTCCAGCGACGGCAGACACATCGCTCTATTCATGCACAGAACGAAGGCGACAGCTTGCTCATCCTGACACGCATAACAACAGAGGAGGGGTGGGCTCTCTTAGGGGAGATACCTCACCTGTCAGAGATGGAAAAAGCCCCTTTGGCCCTGCACACAAAGGGCAAAACAACTTCTGACGGGACAGATATGCTTTCCATCGAGACACGCAAAAAGAAGGACGTGAGCAAGAAAATTGGCTAACGCAGAAAACATACACGCGCTCGGGTAGTAAATTTCTGCCTCACGCAATCAAACATTAGCAGGAAACTCCAAGTGATTAAGATAAAGCGCCGACTGTTTTTGCTGGAGAAAACGACTCCGGCATGTCACTGATCCTTATCAAGGTTTTTACATCCTTCCTCCATAAAGAAAATAAGAAACTGTTTTCCTGCTTAATTGCAAATTGCAGCTATAACAAACCTTTGTCCTCCATGATATCTGTATTTGCTCTAGGCCTCGGCGTTGTCGGAATAATTTCAGAAACACTCCGTCTTGCTTTCTTGCTCACGTTAATCTGAGAACTGGTTCTTTATGCAGCTGAAGCCAGTGGAGTGCCTTAGGAGGGAATAAAAACTTTAAAGACGGAGCTAAATCCACCGGCTCTGTGGCCCCTCCAAACTTTCACGCTGGATTAGGAACACGCTATGATCTCCAAGACCATTCGAACGTCACAGATCTCTTTCAGCTCGAAGGCAAGCAGGAACCTTTTGATTTCTTGAAACTAAAACAGAAAGGTTGCCCTCTGCCCCGACTGATGTACCGCCTCTTAATGTTTCATTACAGTCTTAATCATTGGAGGTAATCAGGGCTGGAATCAGCATCACTGTCTTCATCAGCTTACCATCAGCATCAGAGACGACACTGCTATAAGTGTGCTACTCATTTTAACCGGCGTTCTGTGTCTATTTCAGCGAATGCAGCTAGAAGGATTCATGCACTTAAATCTGAACTGTTTCTTTCTGATCAATCAGAGCTGATCAGAAAGAAGCTGGTGTCTGGTTTGATACATGCTGCTTCAATATTATAATTACTGGTCTTATGCAGATAGTTTTGATACATTTTTAGTTTGTCGAAGATTTTACACCAAAGTAAATTTGATTTGCTCCTTTGCAGCAAATCATTATTTTTGCACATAAAGTGCAAAAATAATTTGTATATAATGTATATACAAATAATGTAAGTGATCAACCATTCATTGTTTATTCATTACCAAATGATTAAAGTAACAGTTAATTAATGAGTGATTTTTGTTGTTCTTTAAAAAGGTTTACTGTGATGTCACAGTTTCTAACATAATCAAAATACCTTCATTTGTTTTCTTTTTTATTATTAGGAAAATGTAGGTAAAAGTCAAATTTAATATATTTTTTGCCTTACGGTAATTTGCTACGTAGGACTTTAAAAGATGAGTAGAGGTGTTACTTTAATGATTTTATTGTCCTTTCCTCTGACAATAAAAATACTGAAAAGGAGATGTAATTAAATATAAACATTAATTAATGGTATAATAATATAATATAAATATAT
>NW_015112967.1:509725-549408 GCF_001443285.1 Poecilia latipinna | reverse complement strand
TTATATACTATATTATAAAAACACATGAATGTAAGGAGTGAATAATAAAAACAGTTTGTTTCTGTTTTTGCTCTCCTGACTGTAAGTCCTGCACTAAAACGTGCCAAAATTACAACAAAAAAATGTTCTACATGTTCTTATTTAGTTTAATTTTTTTTTTTTTTTTTTACGAGGCACAGTGGGAAGTCAATGAGTTGCCTTTTCCCAAAGTTAGGCTTGGGCAGTGGTTTCAAAGGCAATCAAGCTCTCCACACATGTATTGTTCAAAGTTGCTGTTTGGCAGCAGGCCATTAAATCATATTCTGCTTAGCAAAGAGCTGACAGTCTGCTAATTTTCTGCGCAGAAAAAAGGGGAGAATCCAATTGTTTTTCGGCTCCTTCCCCCACTCTCCCTCTGCGGCCATCAGCCGGTCTCTGGAGAAGAGCTGGTTTCCGTAAACGTGATGGGGAGATGTTTCCTGTGGCTGGTCTGCCTGCTGCTGATTAGAGGCCATCCATCAGCCGGACCTCCTTTGGGCTGAGGAGAGGAGAGGTCACTGGTCGGATCTGTCGGAGCGAGCTGCGGGGTCACAGCAGGCCCACGCCCCGCCTCCTCGCCCGATCCGCTCAGCGTGTCCTAATTTTGGGTAAGATGAATCATGGATTCAGATTTGAGTGTTACTAAAAGAGAACACAATAAAGAATAAGGCAGCTTGAGCCAAGCTTTTTTTTTTTTTTTTTTGAGTACTATTTGTTGCATCTTCAAGTGATGGTTATCATCGCTTGCCCCCTCCAAATTATCGGCACGTCGGGTGAAGATCTGTATGAAACTTTGTAAATAAAATGGTCGCTATGGTGACCCCAAGACGCCACTCTGTCCTGCGGTTCTCCAGCCTCCCCAATCCCTCGTCTCCTTGTTCAGAGTCACTTGGCGCAGGTCTAGTTGTGTGATGCTTTTTAATCAGATGTGTAGATGTGAGCAAATTTAAGCAAGTAGTTATTGTCTATTCAGTGTGGAATAGCAGAGCGCTTTGCCAAAAAATTCATTCCTCTTGAATATTTTCTGACTTTGTCACTTCACAATGACAAATCCCAATGCGTGTTTCTTATTTTTTTTAAAAAAGAAAAGATTTTCTGTGATAGGTAGATGAACATTATATAGCAGAAGGAACATTATATGTGATCTTTTAAGCTTTGCAACTAAAGATCTGAAAAGCACATTGTTTGTATTGTATGTCACTAACTTCTTCTGCCAATTTTCTTTTTTGCAAAATGGCTCATTCAGTTGGACTGAACGGAGAACATCCGTAAATAATCCCCACACGAGTTCTGAAGAGCTTTCACTCGACCACTAAACATTTTTATACAACATTAGAAACACATTAAAAGATGGAAATAAACAATTCAGTTTTTATTTTCAAATAAGAAAATAAATATTTTATTCTTTTAGTGATTTTGAACCCGGTGGAGCTAAAACTGGGCTAGTTGAGGAGTTTTGGGTAAAACAAAAGACAAAACTGTTTTTTATCTTAAATGCAAAATGGATGTATATTTTGTACAGGTTTGGCTTCATTACCACTCTGAACATGTTGATTTTCAGTAACTGGCATATTTTAGAGTCTGTACACTCCAGTTAACTATTAATCGATTACCAAATTAGTCAACGATTATTTCAACAATCAGTTTATCGCGATTAATCAGATGAATTGAACTGTGGTTTCTTCACATCTGACCAAAGCATCATCTTTGACGCGTTTGCTTAAGTGCAAGTCGTATTTTACGTTTCCAAGGAAAAAATCAAGGAAGAACCTTATTGGTCCAGCAAAAATAAATAAATCAAAGTATTTATTTTGTATAAAAGGTCCTACAACTTAAGCCTTGGTGACTTCATCCTCGCAGCAGAGGGCAGCTTCTTGTTTTCCCTCCAAATCATCCACAATAGCAGGATGACACCAGTTTACAAAAACACGATGCGTGTGCCCTCCTGCCTAACTCGGCCCTTTTTCTCCTCCGTCTCCTTCACTTTTGTTGACCTTCGGTGCGCAGCGTAAACAGGAGGTGGGTGAAGTATCCTCCGAAGGCGTGCAGAGGAAACCGAACAGGGCCTGGAGACTGAACTCTCCCGTGGTGAGCTATGGCCTTCTGGAAGACACCACCGTGAACTTGAGTCTGTTCGACTACGAGAGGATATCGTGTTGGTCATTGTTTGAAGATAAATATCAAAAACAGAGCAGCTTTGCATGAGAGTGGGAGGGTTTTTTTCTCTCTTTCCTGAGTTGGCACTCCCAAAGGTGCCATTAATGAAACCACATCAAGACAAAAACAGGAGAAGATTTTATTTAGATCTGAGTGCAGAATGTCTCACAGGTGATAAATTGTGGTTGCATGTGAAAGAAACATAGAGCTTTCTTTTTGTTTAGTCTTCTAACAGAGAATAAATGGTCCTTTTTTCCCCCTTTTTTGTCAAATACAAACTGAATGTTAGTCAACTGTGTCCTAACACATGTTTTAACGCAGATTCCTTCCACATCAGGCAGAAGTTTTTCCCTCCTTTGACTTCTGGAGCTTCGGCTTTTAAGGGCCCCTTCAGGCTGTGCATTAGCAAGGATGCAGCATTCCTCAGAGAGCCGTTTAAGTGAGGAGGAAGCCCTGATCGAACTCACCTCAACCTGTCAGGCTAATGAAGCCGTGGCTGACAGGACAATGGGCAGGTCAGCAGGTCTTTGCTGCAGTCACTACAGGCTACAGATTCCATTAGTCAGGGCTGACCTCTGACCTCACAGGCTCTGCCTGAGAGGGATCAATGAAAATATGGAAGCTCCGTCAAAACGAAGGTTTTCCCATATTATCTCCTCTTTCATGCTTTCTTAGAAATCCGTTTTCTGAAATAGTTATTTCAGCCACACTGGATTTAATTAATGACATTTGTAGTTTGTTTTTTTGTTTTTATGTATGCAGCTGAGTTCACAAAATGTTTCGAAAAGCTTTACATTAAACTCTCCACACCATAACTCCCAAGGATAAACAGACATTAAGTCCTGTATTTTTGTTCAGATGTGGAAAGTGAAAGGAAACTTGCAACAGCAGCTACAAACTCAGATGTTTTCTCAAAGGAGAGATACTAAATTTTCCAGTCACGGTGTTGACAGTAACGCCAAAATTACTCATCCTCCGTTTACCTTTTTCTCATCTTACAAACTTGAATGTATTTTATTTGGGTTTTACGCGTCAGAGCTGCACAAAGTAGTGTTTTATGGTGAGGGGAGAGGAAATGTGGCACACATCTAAATTCAACCCCTCTGAGTCAAAGGTTTTCATCTTTCACTGAAATGAACCTTCAGGGCTAAGTCCAGGTTGCGGCAACTCAAATTTAAGACTTTTTAAGACCATTACGAATGGAATTTAAGACCTAAATCTTGACAGAAATGTACGAATTTTGTTCAGACAACTGGTAATATGTTTGTACTTACCCATTATAGAGGCAGGAAAGGTAGCTAGCTGGCTAGCTAGCAAGGATAAATTAGCAGTGAGTTACTAGTAGCCTCAATCTTACCGAGTGACATGCAGTGAAGATTGTTTGAGTGCAACTCAAACTTTTGCCTGACAAAAAAGTTTTGCAAGAAAAAAAAAACTGTGTACACAAAATTATAACAAAATTTCAGACTGGTGATCAAAATACTAAAGGTAACCTTTCTTTTTTTAACCATGAATTAAAGACATTTTAAGGCCTTAATTTTAGATAAATTATTTAAGACTTTTTGAAAGGATGCATCTGCCAGCTTTGCACGTCCAGAGATGTTCACATATTTGTTTTAAAGTAACTGAAGCTCACTCAGGCTGGATGTCAAGTGTCTGTGAATATTAATCTTATGTTTTGTAGAGCACTGCTTACCTGCTGGGCTGGATAATGGAGATAATTGGCCTGAACTTTGGTATAATCTACCAAGTGCTTTCTGGAACTTTCCAGATTCTTTCTAGAACATATTTGGTAGGAAACTTGTCATTTCTGTCAAAGTTTCAGAAACTATCCTCTTGGTTCCAGTAACAACCAGCTAAGTTCCAGGAAGGTCCTTGGAAAGTTAAGTTTTCAACATCTTAAACATAAGGGTTTCATACTCACCAGAGGTTTTTCACCCTGCACTTTGCTCACAAGAATTTGCCCTCTGGCAGGAGCGCAACAAAACATAATTTAAAAGAGCAATTCACTTGACTGGAGGAAGTAGTGGCACGTTGGCTCCCAGAGTCATCTTGACGTTTTGACAGAGGAAAAAAAAAAAAAGGTCAGAGAGAAACTCGGTCCTTCCCAGCTGCATTGCTCTAAGGTAGGAAATGTGAGGCAGGGCTGGAGAGATTTATAGTCCACATAATAAATTTCACAGGAAAGATTACAGCATTACATTGTGAAGTGAGGATATAGTAGTAGCAGAAGCAGGTCCAGTTAATGGCCTCTTATTGTTAAGAAGACACCAAACCGGGCCGGCTCCTCTTCACATCAGATGCCGGTCTCAGAGGCAGACACTGAGATTTCCTCCGTGCCGTCCAGCTGCTGCCTGTCGTTACCCACATCCTCCTCTGAAGTTGCGGCCAGCTGCCCTCACGGATCAGATCTCTATATTCACGCCGCAGCTTTTTGTCTGCTGTTCCACCACAAGAAAATGGGAGAAGAAGAAAAAAAAAAAACCTTCAGTGTGCAGGATTTGCTCCACCAGGCCCATCAAATCTCAGCCGTAGCCTCATGTTTCAAGTTAACCCCTTTTCCCTACATATTACTCATTTTCTTGCCTAACTTTTAAGGAGTTTCTGTTACATTTCTCACATACCATGTCAGGAGCCATCTCACTCGGACGGTCAGTGGACAGACGCACCGAATTCCTCCGCTCACGAGCACCGTCGGGTAGGAAGGAGAGGGAGAGGCCCACTGGTGGTTCTTCACAACAGAGGAGCACCTTATCAGGCGGAAACACATCATCAGCACGCAGGGCCGTTTAATCACGAAATGTGGATTTAATGGGGTTAATTTGATGCTGTGTCTCTCCTCTCCTGCTTTCCAGTCCCAATTCTGTTTTTACCTTAAAAAAAAAAACAAAAAAAACAGGAAGAGGGTGTGTGTGAAGAGGCGGAGCCTGAGGAGTCATGCCAGGTAAGATCATCACAACAGATGATCTTACCTGGACCTGGACCTACTTTTTTGCTTTGTTGCTTGACTGATGGTTGGTACACAGTGTGAACTCTAGTCGTCATAGATGTTGCAAGTGGGACGGAGGGGTGTGCCACTTGGTAAAAGCTGCAGAAGCTGCAAACGTGACCTAATGGTGGCCCCTGACCGGGGCCCGACAGGAGAGAGGCTTTGTGGAAGGACGCGGGGCCCTCATGACGGCTCCTGCTGGGAGGAGACGGACAAGACATTTCTAATTCCCGTCAGATTGAAGGGGGGATGGCTGTGCAAAGACCCAACTTCCCAGAAGTACAAAGGCTCCAAAGATACAAGTCCTGTAAAAATATTGATGCATTTCACACTATGTTCAGTACAAGTATTGAATTTATTAGGATTTTATGTGACAGACGCACAAAAATAATCGGAAGGAAAAACTAAATTTGTTTTCTTTACAAATAAAAGTCAGTAAAGTGCCTCTTTATTCAATCCCTTATAATCTGATACCCCTAAATCCATGGCAACCAGCTGCTTTCAGCCGTCACCCAATTAGTAGCTTATAAAACCAGCGATCATTCAACCCATTGTCTACACCCGCTTATCCTGTCTTAAGCAATGAACATCTGATGGACCTCGAGACATGTTGACAACCAGGGCAAGAAGAACATCGATCAAAGGAACAATTCTGTATGGAGGAGCTGAAGAGATCTGCAGCTCAGGTGGAGAAATCTGCTGCTAGTGCAAAGGTCTGCAGCTTTTACAATCCAAGCAGCCGTTTTCGCCCTCAGTTCAGAGAAATTAAACGGCTTCACAGTCACAAATATGCTAAAAAAAAAAAAACGAAGACATAATTCTTGACAAATGTCTTTGACAGGAGATCTGTTGTAATTTTTAACAGGCAACTACTTTATTCCTATTTTTATGTTTTGTTTTTATAAAGAAAGAATTTTTTTTGTAATTTATCAAAAATCTGAGAGCTATTTGTTCTATTTGTGGAAGTGGTTTGAAAAGAAAGTTGGAAACCAAGTTTCTGTTTTCTTCCGTGTTTTTTTTTCTTACACTTTTTTTGTTTTGGTTTTTCATAGAATTCTCATCAAAGCTTGTGGTTTTTATCGTAAATCATTAGGATTTATGACATGAATACTTTGACAATGTGCCTCAAACCCCGTTGTGTCTCATCCACACAAATTTCGAGTTGTAAAAGATCTCTGGCTGCTGAGAGACGTCCGAGCAAACATAGAGATATTTGCTCTCACTTTGTCGTGTGTGAAAGAGCGACGGGCAGCAACAGGCCTCAGGTAGCATGCCGCATGCATAAAACTTAAGCTGTTGTCTTTGGGGCACAATGCCTAAAGCAAACACTGCAGGTCCCTCAAGAGATGAAGAAACAAGAGCAAGGCATTCAGAGGGGCCCCCATAGGCAATTATCCTGGCATGCATGTACACACACGTGCAGAGAGGATACAGGCCGTTGGTGAGCGGCATGACTCCTCAGGCTCCGCCTCTTCACACACACCCTCTTCCTGTTTTTTTTGTTTTTTTTTTAAGGTAAAAACAGAATTGGGACTGGAAAGCAGGAGAGGAGAGACACAGCAGGAACAACATGAGATCCCACCATGGCTTAGCAGGCAGGAAAAGGCCAAAAACGTGTGTAGTTCAGGTTACTTGTGGTGATTTGGCGACTCCAAGAATCTGCTCAGTGTCAGCAAAGAGGGCAGAAATCTGAGCAAGAGAAAAGTCTGCTCTGTCCTCTTTGGTCCACTTTTGTAAATTGTGATCACAAACACTTTTTTTTTTTTTTTACAAGTAACTGTCACTGAATACAAAACTTTTTCACCACCTTAGAAATGATTAACCCCAACTGTGGGAGCAGGTTTTCTATGGCTTTCACAATCAACCTATTTGCTACTTTCATTTTTGATTTTCTCTGTTGAACTTTTTCCTTTTCATCATGGAATATTAGGCAATTTATCAATGCAAAGCAGTACATAATTGTGAAGTGTACGGAAAATCAACTTTTCTACAAAAAAACAAAAAAAATTAAAAAAAAGAAACTGAAAAGTATGGGGTGTAGGCCCCTGGGTGTCCCAGAGCCACTTTTTGTTCTGCAAATCACCTTGAATCAGTTTCATCCAATCACCAGATTGGATGAAACTGTCTCTTAACATTAATTTTCAAGTTATACCACAGGTTATGAGCTGCTTTTGGCTTGAACTCTGACTGGACTGTTCTGACACCTGAATAGTCGTTTATCTGAACCACTTCTGTATATTTTGGGCCCGTCGTCCTTCTGGAAGGACATGGAAAGTTTCTTGGAAAGGGACTCCAAATATTAAAGTTACGAAGTTCTTAATGGCTTGAGGATTTTTTTTTTTTATCAACTTCAAGTTAAATAACTATGATTTCATCTGGTTGCTCTTCAAAGACATAAATTGGCCAAAACAGAAGAACCATAAAAACCTGTAAAGTTTATGAACTCAACTCATCTATAGTTAAATTTTTTGACCACGACCCTTCAGATCCCGTCGCGACATCCGGCAGGCTTCTGTGGACATGGAGTACCACTAATATTATAGGAGAAGTCTTACTTGAGAGCCATACATTTAAAACAGATGTCAGAGGGATAATATTTTTGAAGTCGATGCCAAAAATCAGCCGAGGTCAAGAAGAAAAGGAACGGAAGGGAAGCGCAGCGCGTCTGAATGAAAACTTATAACAATAACGTCTGAGTTACGGTCCCGGTACCCCGAAGTCAAAAACTGGATGTTGTTAGCACTTAGATTTCCCACATAAAAGCACAGAAAATATGACCGCTGACTTTACCCGAGTGCTCTCATCCACATGCAGGAAGCATGCAGAGGGCACATCAACAGCGTCAAGTATTTAACAAAGCGGGGGAAGGACTGTGAGGTAATTGCATCAACATGAAAAGCTCTGGAGGTTTGACTATACGTTTTAGAGGCGCTACAGAGCACATGGTGTTTAAAGCTCCTCAGAGGGTCAAAGCAGAGACGAGGAACTCTTCAAAAACCGTTCAGCTACAAAGACTGCGTGTTCTGGGCCCATTTGCAAAACCGTCCAACTCCGTGGACGATTGCTTTCTTCGCTAATAACTAAATGGTGCCTTGCAAAAGTGGTTCACACCTTATTTAAGTTTTAGTCACATGGCAACCACAGACCTTCAGATGTTTTATTGGGATTTTACGTGACGTAGCAACACAAAGCAGTGGGTAATTTTAGAATTTCTGCTCGGCCTCCTTTAGGAGCATCAAAGCTGAAGCTCGGTCAGACTGCGCGGGAAACGGTTGTAAACATCGTCTTGTAAGCCCGTCCACAGTTTTCCAGATTTAGGGCTGAGTTTTGCCCGTTGTGTGCTGCACGAATGTCGCCTTGATCTCAACAGTTCCTCCGCAGCTGTGGCTGCAGGCTTACGCTGTTATGTTGTTTTCTTTTCCACCTCCGACAGGTTTTTCTGCTTTGATTGTTTCGTATTTAGCTTTGTCCGTCTTTCCGTTGACTCTGACCAGCTTTTCTGTTTGTGCTGTTTGTGCTGAGCAAAAGAATCCCAACAGCATGATGCACGGATGGTGTCTTCAAGGTGTCAGTTTTTTAACCACGTAGCATTTTGAGGTAGGGGCAAAATATTCCGTTTTGTTTAATAGAATCAGAGGTCCGTCTTTCACATGTTTGCCGTCTCCTGTGGCTTGTGGCAAGCTGCAATCACGACTTCTTTTGGGATTTCCTTCTTTCTTCTCATCATTCTTTCATAAAAGACAGATTTTTAAACTTATTTCTTCATTTTATTTGATTCTTAATGTCAAACAAATCAATCGAAGTCAGTAATACATATACATACACACATACATATGTTTAAACACGCACAAATAAAACAACGTTTTGGAAGTGGTCCTAGTTTTCCTGTTGCCAGGCTCGACCACCTGAGCTCCAGCTCCTCCATAGTTACCTTGGTGTTTATCTTATCAATGATCTCCTTGCTGAAATGAGCAGCTGTGCCTCAGTGTAGCTGCTGTTGTGTTGTAGTCTTTCAGTTTTTCATCATGAACTGAACATTTGGCATTCATCCTTGACCTGCCAGTTGCCGTTCCTTGTTCCTTGGAGCTGTTTTTCCACTGATGCTCTTTAGTAAACCCTCTGAGTCCTTCACAGATTAACTGGTTTTATACTGAAATTAAAATACATGCTGGTGGATTATTTATTATTATGAAGTTGACTTTTGAAGACAAATGAATTTTTAAGGGTATCGAAGTACAAATGCACACTGAACTTTTCTTAGATTTTTTTTGTAAGAAACAAGATTGACAACCATCTTTCCGTCTCTTCACGTCACAATTTTTCACTACTTTGTGTCTGTCTGTCTGCCTCGCAAAATACATTAAAGTTTGCGGTTGTAGCTGCAACAATAGATTACCGATGATGGATTTAGAGGACACATAATCTCTGTCGGGACATTTGGAGAATCCATTTGTTGCCGGTTCACCCTAATGTGGAGTTTTCTGAAGGACTTTCATTCAGCCATAATGTCAAGCTGTCAACTGAATCTCCAAACAGCAGAGTAATCATAAAGTACATTATTCACAAAGTACAACAAGCAGGACAGGACATTCCTCTGCCCACACAAGCAGATTTCTTGTTGATAAAACTTGACAGGAGGGCCCTTGATGCCTGACTTGCAGTTTGAACGACTCTTCTGTCTAAAACCAGACAGATCCCCGCTCACGGCTCATCATAGGCCGAGAAGCGAGATCCAGGTGAGCTGCACCGTAGGAACGAACGCTGAACATTTGAACCCTTGTGATTTATAAGCGATGCTGAATAAGAGGGTTGAAAAAAAAATCTGTAGATAAACTCTGTGAGGGAACATTTCAGTTTTCTTCACTATCTGCACTTTGTGCTCCGATGTGAGGAGGGCCTCCTGCTCTGACCACATCAACCCCTTCCAATGACATCAGGGTAATATCTAAAGTATGCAGGGCCCCGGGGAGGAGAAACGCTGAGCCCAAGTTGGCCCGCTTCCACCTCGCCATCTGGGCCCGCGGCTTGCCGAGGCGCACGTGTTCGGCAGCAGCCATCCCAGCAGAACTGGAGCGTTCTGCAGGCTAGAATGAGCTACTGTATCTGAGACGTTTTGGGTCTATAAAGCAGGAGGCGAAGGAGGTAATTCTGTTGAAAGGGTCAGAGGTCATGTTGATGGAACTCTAAGGGGGATTTCTAATAGTTTACAGTAAGTCAAAGATGCTTAGGCGCTGCCAGTTTGGTAAATCCCCTCGGTTACCAGGTGACACACAGATAAATATAATTACTTTTACTACCTCCATAGAGAAAATTAATAACCGTTTCGTGACTCCTGATTAACCAGAAGAAGAAACATCATCGGTTCTAATAACATTCACTTGTGCATCATCTAATTCCTGTTACACAATTTTCTTGCAGCATATGGCTTCCCCTGGCTGGCAGCCCCACGCCTGCAAGATGTGCATCACCTGTTGTTCACACAACCAGCCGTCCACAGCAGGCCCGTTGCTCCCCTCTCCTCTTCCTGTCCCCGCGTCTTTGATCAATAACTCTGTGGTCATCAGTATGTTCACCAGAGAGGGGCCTATTGTCAGCTAATTACAAGCCTGCTGCTCTTTTAGCTGAGCCAGTGGTTGGATGAGGATCATTAAAAGTCAGCTGAGGCGTGCTTTGACTCCTACCATGTTTCTTTTAAGCAAAAAAAAAAAAAAACACAAAAGAAAATAAACTGGCAGCTTGTAAACCACAGTGCACCCAACAGATCTCCCCAAATCACACCGCCGTTGGAGTGCGAGGAGTGAAAGAGCTTCTGTTCAATGGGATTTCGGAAGCTTTGGTAAAAAACAACAACAAAAAAATCTGTCTTGAAAAGTGTGTGGCAACACATGCATTCACCTCCCATTAAAACTGGGGAATATAACTTTTCTAAAAAAAAAAAATCAGTTTTTTACATATTTGTCAAAACTCTCTATGACTCGTTGACAGTGTGAGACAGGTAATATGCGGGAAAAATTGGGCTTCGATGCCTTCTCCCAGAACTCCCAGTGCTAACTACAAAAATACGCAGCTCGGTCAGAGACAAGCAGTCAGAGCCTGGAGGTCAATCATCCTCGTGTACACGCCGCTCACGCCCTGCCCTTTGCTCTCTGCTGTGCTACAGCTGAAATCGCCAAAACAGAGACTAGAGATAACAGAACGTTAAGGATTTCAAACACCTGAACTCAGCTAATCTGTTTGTGATTCAGTCTCACTGTGCATTCATCTGTTCTGTTGTAGAACATCGCTGAACACACAGCACGATAGAAAAAAAAAATGTTAAAGGAGTATGAATGCTTCTGCAAGGCATCGTAACGGCTCTTGCGATGCACAGACAGCCTACAGGCAAACACTGCGTTGCCAGACAACGGGATCATGAATTGGACACAGACTCGGGGTGTGTGTCCCAGAGCCATTGTTTGACTTCTTGTATAATGGACAGCGTGATTAAGACAGCGCTTAGTCTTATGTGCGAACATGTATGGCAGCTCCCCTCCCTTCCTGTGATAACAGAGGAAGGTCAGTGAAGAGGTTGCTGAGCGCATAGGGCCAGCAGCGACAGCTGGGCCTATGCGCCCCAGAGTTATTTCTCAATAAAAAGTAAAAAGTAACATACAATTTCACACCACTAATACACATTTGCATGTTTGTGTGAAGAAGAGCAATCAGACAGCAGACTGCATTAAGCGTACACAGGCAGAGGGAACATAGAGGACCCTCCTTGTCCTTTATCATCTTTCCTGCTGTTATCCCTGCCAGCGTCAGCTCGCTCCCCCCTCCTCTCTAATCTCCATGGTCACCGCAGACTTCACGTCACCATGGTAAGACTCCTCTCTCTCAGGGCCCCCCTGCTCCCTCATTCATCCCTTCAAGGACACTCTCCTTATATTACACTGCAATTCATTCAAAAGCACCAGATAAGCACTTACTGGGGACTTGGCGTGTTTAGAGCGAGGACTCGTCGCATTTGAACCGGTGATGTATGTCCGTTAGTGCGGTGAAATGGAAAGAGGCGAACTCGGTTAAACATCTCGGACTTTTCTCCATCGTTCCCATGTCTCTCTCGGCGACCGGGAATTAATGCCTTCCTCTCATCTGCAGTCATGTTTTATCCATCTTTCAGGACCTGCTGGGGCCCGGTCGAGATGCGAGTCTGCGGCTGAGTTCAGGGTGACGGCGGCGCACACACGCAATCATGGTCACTACAAGATTAATGACGCGCCATCTTGAGTTCATATTAAGGAGGCAAACATGGGAGTTGAAAGTCCACATGTGTTCCTGCAGCGGTAGACTCCGGCTTTAATGAAGCTTTACCTAATAATCAGTTTATTTTCACTGCAACGAAGTTCATCTGGCTTTAGGGTTGAAATAATGAAAGAGAAAACTCTGATTTTATTGCGTTCAGGTCTTGCAAAAGGATTCAAATCGCTTGGATTTCTTCACACGTTAAAACCACAAACTTTAATAACTTTTGTAACATATTGACGTTAGCCTCCATTTCATCTGTTACTCCCAAACAAGATCCAGTTCAACTATTTGAATTCAGAAGTTAGCAAATTGGTAAATAGAGTCTGCCTGTTTACCAATGTGACGACTCTAATTAGATTCACAAATGATAAAAAGAGTTAAAATTCCAGAGGAATCAGCAAACTTGTAGAAGAAAGTGCTTTGGGTGAAACGAGGGCATTTTGGCCACATTAAAGTATGGTGATGATGATGGATGGTGGGAGCGTCATGCTGTGAGATGCTTTTCTTCAGCAGGGACAAGAACGCTGGTGAGAGTTACCAGAAAGACGGGTGGAGCAAAGTACGGGGAAATCTTCGAAGAAAACTTGTCAGAAGCTGCAAAATTCCAGCCTGAGGCGAAGGTTCACTTCCCAGCAGGACAGTGACCCAAAACACTCAGACAGAGATACAGCAGAATGATTCACGCTGGATTCTCCAACTCCAGTCATCTGGAGTTGATGCTCTGCACGTTTTCCAGCTCCAAATCCAATAGAGAATCTGTGGAAAGACTTGAAATCAGCTTTCATATGCTCTCCATCCAGTCTGGATGAGGTTGAGCTATTGTGCTAGAATACGAAAGAAGAATGGGCCAAACACACACCTCGCTTTAACAGAAATGATTTTAGAAAAAAAAAAAAAAAAACTAAAGTTCTGATCTCTAATGTGATGCAAATTTTGGAAAAAAAAAAGTTTGATACATATAAATGCTTGTGAATTACAAGAACTATCTGTGTTCCATGTTTAAATTTAAACAAGAGTGTGTTTGCCTGAAGCCCATACTGTGTGGACTCAGACGGTCCAGCTGAAAGATGACAGTCAGTATGGGTCATCAAAGAGTCTCTCCTGCTACCGCATCTCTCAAAAAAACAAAACAAAAAAAACAAAAAACAATGGCAGGAAGCGGCTGCAGGTCTTGAGGAGACGAACCGCACACAAACATCTTGGGGCAGGACTCCTCAGACTGGCGCTGAGGGTCCATCCATTTCCTGTTTTCAGCTCCCGGCTAAGCGAAGTCGAGGGCCTGTGTGTGCCAACTCCTGCCGATGACTCAAAGCTTCGTCGACCGTCGCTAACGCAATCAGTCAGTACCCTATTACGGTCAGAATGGAAGCGGAGCAGACGCCACATCCTTGCATTCACCCGACAGCATCAAGTCATCGTTAGGGGTGACCAGAGACGATGCCAGGGGGCTGCGCGTCGGCGGCGAGGAACACAATGGTTTATTAAGAGCACCCTACCACAGAGGAGAGGACATCCTCCCCACATGGCTGAGGGGGAGGGGGTGTCCTGGCTGGCTCCAACTCTAATCTACTCCCTGTGTTTATAAAATAAACACCAACCCACAGGCTGCCCACTCCTCTCGACTCCTGCACCCACATCTCTGCATCTGGCCGACCTTTGACCTGGACTGTTTGAACTGTTCTTCCTGTCCAGTGGAACACCAGTGAAGTGTAATCCCCCCCCCCCCCCCCCAAAAAAAAAAAAAAAAAAACTGCACTGTAAGCAGGTCTTGCGCATCAAACAATGGGATTACCATAAACATCCTCAGAGAGGTGGCAGATGCGGCAGCTGCAAGCCGACACACGGCCTCACAGAGACACCGAAGCGTGTGTTCATATGAATTATTATGAAGTCGTGAAACTTAAAAATAGGAGCATCGCATCACTGTTGCATGCAGGTGCAAATATGGGCAAGCATTTAGAGAGGACTTTGTTTTACTCGCCTTGAGTTGCCTCTAATTTGCCACTCTCAGGCAACAGAATCACTCTGTCAAAACAAGGCTGCCCGTGCAGACATTCCCATCAGACACCCACCCAACCCCCCCGGCCCCTTCTCCCTGGGAGCCCCGAGCCCACTGGTGTCGGAATGAGACGAGATAAGCCCATGGTCGGCCTCCATCAACACATGAGCCTTTCAGAGGCGAGTAGAGTTACAGACAGGCGCTCCTCTGGGGCTCAGTGGGAGTGGGAGCAGGGAGGGGAAAAGGAGGGTTGCTCAGACATCGGTAGGTTTCCTAATCTGCACCCAGCCGGGCTGCTGATGCCCACCATCTGTGTCTGTAACTCATCACCCGCTGGCCAGGAGCCTCAGCAGGCGCACAGAGGAGTAAACAAACAGTCTGACGGGGCAATTTCTACACACTTGGGTTGGTTAATTATCAATTAGAAGTTCCACCCGTGCAGCAGAGGAGAGCCGCCTGCAAAGACAGGAGAAAGACTGAAGCCAGCTGTGAAACATACATTTTGATTTCATGTTTCAAACTCGTCGGGACTGAAATTCATCAAATTCTGATTGTTTTCATGGTGTCTTTAGAGGTTCTCAGAAGACATGCACATTTGGTAGTTACAGCATATATAGAGAATCCCCTTTTTTTCCTCTGAGGTCTTCTGGTCTAATCTGCTCTGAATCCCCGGAACCAGAACCAAACATGGAGAAGCAGCATTCAGTTTTTTTTTTTTTTTTTTTTTTAATTTCGCTCGATTAATCTGGAACAAACTCCCCGAAAAATGCAAACGAGCTGAAACACTGAGTTCTTTTAAATAGAGGCTGAAAGCCCACCCGTCTGGAATTGCTTTTGATTAGTAGGAAGTGGAGCATTGATCAACGTATTAGATGCGTATTGATGATTTTGAAATGCTTGCTAGTTTCACAATTGGTGACTGTATGATGTGTTTTTATGACGTAAAATTCGTTGGACTGACTTGTTGAAAAAAATAAACTTAACTTGACACAACAAGCTTAAAGAAAAAATAGACTAACCAGACAAAAAAAAAGAGGCACCATTTCATCCCATATGTAATTGTTTATGAGATTGTGTCCATCCAGCAGGAGCGGTTTCCATATTTTTATGAACCTCTTGCTGTCGTCCCGTAGGAATTAATTTAACTTTTCCAGCAGGTAAGTTCTCAAAAGCTCCATTATGATACATTTAAAGAAAGGAAACCTGAAAAACATTTCCCTTGCTCCCCTTCCTCACACTTTCCCAGAACATAAAAAAACGTCCATCACAGCTTTTCCAGTTTGAGTAGGAAACCCCGTTTCACCATTCTCTTAAAAAAAAAAAAAAAAAAAAAAAGTTCAAACAGGACTCAATTATGTGGAGAGAAACTATTATGACAGCTTTAATCACCTCCAGCAGATACTGACGACAGAGGAGAGTCAACAGGACTCGGTCGGTGTCGGAGGGAAAAAATGTGGCCGCTGGTCATGCTCCATTTGCTTGATGAGACCTCACAGTCATAATTGTACGCGCCTCTGGCACTGTTAAGCCAGGGGATGCAGAGGGGTCGAGAGGTCGGGAGGATGGGTGCTGCAGGGATAAGGGGGTTGCGGGGAAGACAAGTGACCAAGATTAGATGAAACGACTGAAACTTTTCAAGCAGTGTGGCAGCCATGCAGGTGTGCAACGTTTCCCCCCCCGACGTAACCCAAACACGCCCGTCGTTTGGAGCAGAAATACCCCGTGGGCGCATCGGGAGCGGGCAGCAATAGCCGAGCCATTCAGTGCGCCTCACTTGCCTTTTATTTACGGCACGCCCCCATGTTTGAATGTGGCGTCACACAGACGCTTTCTGCTTCATAAGATTTGAAAGCAGGGGTTTAAGGCCTGTGTTGAAGAACTGTTCTGACATCAGCAGGTTCAGTGAAGAGATTCAGAAGCTTGTCTCTTTACCTGTTTCTTTGAATTGCCTTGTTGCTGAAAATGTGCTTTGTGAATGAAATTATCTTATCTCACCTTACCTTACCTACAATGTACTTATCAGACTGTAAAGCGTACATTAAGGCAAGGAAAGTGCTTCAGGAATATTAAAGGCAATTTGTGCTAAAAGAGTGCAATAAGTGAAGCTGACAACCAAAAAGACAAAAGCTGAAGTTCTTAAAAAAAAAAAAGAAAAAGCAAGAGTCTTAACAGAACAAGTCTAGATTTTTAAAAGTGGGGTTCATAAATGATGTGCCGATGAAAACTCTCATGGATTCCATGTTTACTAAAAATCCAGGTCTGTTGGCCCCGGAAGGTTAAGCTAATTTCTACTCTGGGAAACTCCAAGAACAAAGTGGACTTACAATGTCTTAAAAAAAAAAAAAAAAACATAGAAACTGTAAAATGTAAAGTCATCATATCGTTTGAGTAGGATTTACAAAGCAGCCAATAATCATGTACACTGTGAGTGGGGGGTTGAAAGCAGTGCACCACTAATGATCTTCCTGAGTGAAACACGCACTGAGAAAGTAACGTGTGAAGTATTTCCAGTCAGGGTAAATGGCTGTAATTATATTAAAAGTAAAGAACAAGAACAATGTAAAAAGCAAAAAAATATATATTATAATGGTTTAACTAAATGCTATTTTATAGAGTGTTGGAGCTATTTATTGTTTATATTCTTTATCCATTTGAATTTTGTTAGTTTGTTCTTAAATGTATATTTTTTGTATTATTTACAGAATTTATTTGTAAGTTAATAATTGTTGATTTAATTTATCTTTTGTTTTATTATTTTTCTTATTGATATTTTTTAAGTAAACAGGAAGCGATGCGGGTTGGCCCGCTTTCTATAAATGTAGGGGCCTGGTAAAGGACCAGCAGGCATTTGGGTTAGGGGCCTATGGGTGTTACCAGTGCAAGGAAGCAGAGAAAACAAAAGGACGTTTGAACTCTGTAATTGTTCCTTTTTTTTGTTTTGCAAAGATGTCAAAATAAATCATGAACAACAAGTTACAAGTTGGATCCTAAACCTTCTTTGCCTGCGTTAAAATACTTGACCCCAGTGTCTCAGTGGCTTATTGGAACTTTGTTGGATGTTTGGTTTGACAAACAATCGCCACTACAGATTTTATGAACGGTACTCTTCTCCCAGCTAATTATGCTGACTGGAAACACTTTATATCAACTTTTCTCTGTTTCACACAGGAACATCATTAATGGCACACTGCCTCCAAGCTCCATTTCCTGCATATGACTTTTCCCTAAAATCATCTACCGGATTAATACGTTAGCCTTTTGTGAAGTGGAACGATGTTTCTGAGGTGAAAACGGAAGCCCGCTTTGTTCTCGGCCCAACTCGGACGAGCTGTGGCAGCTTAAAACTTTATAACAGAAAGTCATTTTAAACCTCCTGAACCAACCGTCTTGGATCTTGCTGTTTTGAAAAACTTCAGCACCCTCTTCATCCCTCCCTCGTGCCGATGATTTCCATGCATTCCTTAAAGGAGTGTGCCCTCTGGGAACGGCTGGAATGAGAACTGTGATGATATTTAAAACACTAAAATGCACCCGGGAGAATTTTCGGGTGTTATTCCACGGTATATTTACAAGCTAAGCAAGTAATATGTGAAGCCATTTGTGGAGCCTTAGCGGAGATTAAGTTCTAAAATGGAAACTGATGGGATGCCAAGTGCCCGTTTCCAAAAGCAGGCATGAACTTGTAAGTTAAAAGAAAAGAAAAGAAAAAAAGGTCTCGGTCTGCGTCGCTGCAAACATTACCAAGCACTCATTTAACAGTGGTCTCCGTTTACGTTGGTCTAACGTGGCTCGCAGGGGCCGCAGGATGGAAAAACATTTGCAGAGCTGTCGTGTTTCCAGAACTCTACGGCGAGTCCCGAGACCAGACGCACCTCAATTCATGTCTAGAAAACTCTCAGCGTTTGAAAATAAAAGTCAGAAACTCTCCTGTAGGTCTGTGAGCGTATAAGAAAAACCTCATTTGTAATCTTAAAAGCGGAAGATAAAAGGACAGAAGCGTGCTTTGGCTATTCACCCAAGCATAGAGAGCCCTCCTCTTAAAGTGGCTTGCACAAAAGACTGATGTTTTCCCTCAGTGCCATAAATAACTTTTTTATTCTCCTCTGCTGCAGAGAGTTCACCTGCACAGACGATCCCAGTGTCGCCCCCCTCCATATTAGTTACTGCGGCCTTCTAATCTGACCTGAGCCAACCTGTCATGCTCCATCAAACGTGGGAATCGGATACATCAGGAACACATGCGCTGCTGCTCACTGTTATTTCCCCGCCAACAACCCCCCCACCCCCCCCCCCCCCTCACCCCCAAACACACCACCGCCTCCCCTGTGCCTCAGCACAACGAGCCTGGGAGAGGAGAGAGCGAGAGAAAGTCACCCGCGTCAAATGAATCAAGCACTGTGACAAGGGGTCCGTTGGGCCCTGGGATCACATGAAGGATCACAAGTCCCTCTTTTTGTCCCCCCCCACCCCACCCACCCAAACCCATCCCCTCCCGCTCTGTCCACCGTCTTCATTAGCTGGGGATGAGAGCCGCTGAGTGGCCCTCCGAAAGGCGTATATTTCCGTTGATGAAGAGATAAATCAGATCATTTCTGGGGTGAGGAAGGGTGAGCACAGAGGAAGCCTTCTTGGTCACCCCCCTTTGAGATGTAAATGGCACGGTGGCAGTAAAAGAGGGCCAGGTGTCCGATGCAAAGAGGAAAAGCGTGACGGTGCATGCATTCCTCACAGGGACCTCGGGCATTAACTGTTGCTGTGCCTTATGTGGGGGGGGAAACACCAGCAGGCGCCATCATGTCCTCCTGACGGCTCAGGTGAAATCAGACGTCAGGTACGATCGCATCGATTACTCTGTGATGGACGGTAGCCACTTGGGCGTTTCAGACACGGAACAGTGTCTTCTTTGCAAAACGGCTCAAGCAGACTGGAATGGACAGCATCATCAGGCAGCAATTTTCACGCTTTATTGCAGATTCCCAACTGGCTTGTCTTTTGGGCTTTGACTGGGCCATTCCACTTTGAGCGTTAATCGTTCCATTGCAGCTTAGGTTGTTTGTTTACGTCGTCGTCCTGCTGGAAGGAGAACCTCTCTGCCCCAGTTTCAAGTTTTATTTCGGTTTTTCCCAGAGTTTAGCTTCACTCACCTTTACCTCAACTACAACTAGCTTTCTGTCCATCCTGCAGAAATAATCCCCACAGCATGACCCTTTGTTCCAGTTGTGCACCAACATGAAATCATTTGGAGATGTATCGTGGCAAAATGTGAAAAAGTTCACAAAGGGGAGTGAATGCTTTCACACACCTGAGTGTGATGCTGTGAAAATCGAACGTTTCAGACACTTTTTTAAAAAAATGGCTACTTTCTAAATTTCCTGCAAGTTGCTGCCTGTGTTAATCACTTTGCTCACCTCCTGCTGACCACCGGTCAACAGCTGCAGCTCACACCTTGCCGGACGATTAGGAATGAGTTAACAGGCTTATTGAGGTCATCAAGGCTGCAATTTGCACTGAACTCTTTGAAGCCCGAGGCAGAAACTCTAATATCTCTCACCCTGAAGCGGAGAAAAGGAGCATTTTGAGAGCTCAAAGGGTGAATTGAGAAAATAATAGCAACCTGTCATTAGTCTAAACCAGAAGTCGGAAACCGTTCACAAAGCAAAAAGGAAATGTTTTGCTCTCACTCGGAGTTAATAAGAATTGTCTGGAGCCGTAAAAGTCTTAGAAAAAGAAAGAAAGCCAATATTTATAGGAAGCAGAACCTGATTTCTACACTTCCTCCTTGAAGTTGCTGAGTTTCTGTTGAGCAGTTGGGTTTAATATTATTGAGCTTTCTTTTTGAATTATCTTTTTTTATTCACTTCCAAAAAAAAACAACCCAAAAACGGTTGATTTAGTTGGAATCAAAATCATAATGCAGAAACACATGCATTTTAGTCAAAGGAAGACCCTAATTTATAGACAACTGATAAACATGCAAACAAAAAAAAAATGTATTTTTTTTTTATTTAATGTCATTCTGTCATAGATTTTTCTATGCATAGATTACACCACATGACAGAAAACTATGAAAAGTCTACTTTAGTTAAAACACTACACAGATCTAATTAATCATTGACCAAAATTATTAAGAGATGCTTTTGAGGGCCCAGGTTGCAGACCCCTGGTCTAAATAAGGACCATAAACTACTGCTCTGAAGAGGAGGAGAAATATGAAGAGTTTAAAGAGACATTAATCAAATGTGCCATAAAATAAATGCTTAAATAATTAATTTAGTAGACAATGTGTTAAATATCATGGACCCCTAAATAAGATTCAGTACCATATATCCCTGCCTGAGATGACAGCCTTGGCATAATACAGACTGGCATTACAGAGACTAAATTAAGCTGATATTGGTAATAAAATGTTACAGGGTAATTTCTCCTGACATAAAATGCCATCATCATTTTCAAGATGTATCATCTCAACTATTTTATGTGTGGAAACAGGCAGTAATGATGTAGGTTTTCTTTTTAATTCAGAAACAAAAAGGTCAGGAGCTGGCCCCATACACAGCAAGTCAAAATGCATTTATAGACTTTATTCAAAATGAGAGCTGTAACATCAACCTCAGCTGTAGCATGTTTACAAATGTAATGGAAATATGCAGTTAACTTTATCCATACGTCTAGTTATAAAAAGGTGCAACTGTATTAAAAAAAAAAAAAAAAAAATTAATGTAACCCACAGTGGAGGACAGATCAAAGCAGTGACTCCTGTCTGCCATCTGCTGGTGAGCAGGGCACACTGCACTATTGGCAATCAAACTTGCAACAAATGTTTCAGGCGAGAATAACCAAAGACATTTTTCCCCGCAACTGTAAAACTCAAGCCTCCGTGTTAATCACACATCTCCTGTATCTCTAGTGTAAATAAAAGGAAAAGAAAAATCTTTTTGGAGTAAAAAAAAAAAGTAGCAAGTTTCCTGCAAACTCCATATTGTAACCTTTTTTCTAGTGTTAAATTGGCCTACTTTGACTTAAAGTCTGTTTCTTTAACCACTCAGTACAAATTCAGCATTATGCTTTTTTTTTTAAAGACAAAAATCTTTTTTTACAAGTCATATCTACACAAAAAAGCATTTAAACACAGAAGACAAATGTGAAAAAAAGAAATTGCATACAGATGTCACATATCCTAACCCTCACTGCGTTAGTTTTTTTTTTTTTAACAGATATATATATATATATACATATATATATATATTTGACGTTTTTATACACTCTCACATCCACAAGTGTGTGCTTACATTTAGTGATAAAAGTAACAAGAGCTGGACTGACATGGATTGTTGTGTTTTGAAAGAGGAAATACAAAAAAAAAAAAAAAAAAAGCCTCACAACCCCTGAAGGTCTTCGTATAAGTAATTACATAGAAAAAAGCTACAAATCTCCCATGTGGAAATCCCATAATCCCCATTGACCGTGAACGCAGCACGATATCACGGATAAGTCTCAGAACAGTCTTGTTTTTCTTTGGAAGATCTAGCTGTAGAAAACTAAAAAAAAAAAAAAAAAAAAAGTTCCCCAAAAAATTGACCTTCATTCTTACAAATTCTCAAGTGACGTAAAAAGCAAAGGTCAGCACCAACAGGTGATCTGCAGTCATTCACTGATCGTGTTTGGATGGGAGTTGCGTGTGCACACACACACACACACACACATGCCCACGTTACACAGATCTGCATATCTACAAGAGACAGCTTCCGAAGTGAATAGCGTTTAAGAAGGCAGGAATGTGTCAAAGAGGAATGTCCCGTTTTCTCCTGTCCAACAACGTAGAAACCTGCTGGTGGAAGACGATGAACTCGGGAGATATTCGCGGCACATCAGTTCGACTGAAAGCAAAAAATGTTTGTGAGAAGCAAATACAAAAAGAGAGCACATTTAGTGACTCAGTACTGTGGTCAGTTGTCCTAGCAATGTGGAAAAACAGGGTGAGGTTGTGTGAGGCTGCCCTCTGGTGGACTAAACCAGAAACGTCTTGTGTGCTGGTTGCACCGTGTCACCTGTTAAATTACTAGTGTTGAGCTTGAGCGGAAGTTGCATAACTTTGGCACCTTCTACGTTGATCCACAAAGACAAACACTTTGTAACTTGACAGCTTTAAACAGAAAATTAAGACTTGCAGTGAGCATTCAGCATCTCACGTGGAAGCTGCAGCTTGACGTGGTCAACTAACAGGATTTGAGTAGTTGTACACTTTGCACGTACGTTTTTAGAGTATGTGAATAATAATACAGGAAAACGTGTGTTTAACATGAATACAAAAAAAAGGAGAAAAGTCCAGCGCTAAGATTAACGAGGATGCTGGCCGGTTGGGAGACGTCGGCGAGGCTGGCTTTTTGATTGTAGGGTGCTGGTGCTTTTTACACACACAAACATATGAAAACACACACATACACACACACACGGCTGTGCAGCTTTTACAGCTACAGGTATGTATCCTGCTCTGAGCTGCTAAGGCTTTGTGTGGATTGCTGGAGAGCAGATTCTTTGGCAGCAGGAAGGCCTGTAGGAGGCGTGCTCTGTTGGTGATTGGAGTTCGTTTCAGTTTCTGGTGAGGTCTCCGGGGTTACGCTGGCGTATTGAGGCGGAGAGGGTGGATCCGAGGATGGGGGAGGCGGGGCCAAGGATGGAGAAGGCAGATCCAAGAATGGAGAAGGCGGATCAAAGGTTGGTGGAGGCGGATCAAAGGTTGGTGGAGGCGGATCAAAGGTTGGTGGAGGCGTAGCCAAGGATGGCGGAGGAGGATTCAAAGATGGCGAAGGAGGATTCAAAGATGGCGGAGGAGGATTCAAAGATGGCGGAGGAGGATTCAAAGATGGCGGAGGAGGATTCAAAGATTGAGAAGGCGGATCTGTGGGGAGAGGGTATGGGTTTGGGATCTCCTCGAGGGCGGTCGGTTTCTTCATGCTCTTTTTCTTCTTGCTCTTCCGCTCCTCTTTGCCCTTGTTCAGCTTCTGGGGAGGCTCGGGAACCTCCAGCACGATGGTGGGGTTCTGCTGCAGGTCCTGGCGCCTGGGCGGCTCGGCCAGCATGATGATGCGGGCTCCATGCATCCTCGGGGCGGGCTTGAAGTTCAGCTCGCCGCGGTTCTTCTTCCAGCGTTTGACCTGGGTGTGATGCTCTTTTTCTACGTCCCGCGCTGTCACGGGCACTTCGAGAATCTGAAAAGATCGGGGGGAAAAAAACAAAACAAAACAGATCAGACGTCATTAGGAAAGTGTGGGGCAAAAAAAGTCGGAGGAGCCCACATTGGAAAATAAATCCCATCCATGTTAGACTGTTCATGCTAGAATCGTGAACTTCTCCTTTGTCAGTAAATGTCAAAGGAGAGCAAGCTGCTGTGGATACTCGGTCACCCACAGTGGAGACGGCCCTATACATGAGAGCCGTTATTGTTAGAGTAGACAGAGGCCCTTACACAGCTTAGTACGTGAGCAGACACTGCCCATGTGGCGCTCTGCTCAATAGGTCTGGTTCTTGTCAAGTTAACTGACTCTCAGACTCTACTCTTCTCTAAATCCGTGACATCCTTTTGTTCTTTCAAACTTCATGCCCACATTGAGAAACCGCTGTTGGTAAGACTGGGCCGACGGAAGAAACCGAACGATCCATGCCTTGCAGACAAATGTTAGGCTGCAGACACTGCAGCATTTTGCTTTCACTTCCGAGCTGTGCAATACTTTATGTAGGACCTTTCATATGAAATCATAATAAAACGCATTACTTGTGAAGTTTTTATGCATACGAATATTTTTGCAACGCGTCGTAAGATAGATATGAAGCTGTTACCGTGACGATCAAAAGTCAAAATCAATGCAGAAAACGAGTGCTTTCCCATTTGACCAATATCAACAGATAATACTAATAATATTCAATAATTTCACTGAACTCCGATCCAGAACAGCACAGCATTATGGGGGATGTAGGGAGAGGGAAAGGCTTTAGCCGCGCAACCTCTCACAGCCAGCTAAGCAGCGTTGGTGGCATCAAGCCACTCACTCTCTCTTCGGTTACCTAGCAACAACCTGTTGAGTAACTTGCGTAGGAGCAGTTTCAGGTTTGGCCACCGTGTCTCATAACTGCTTAACAATAAAAACACCGGCATGGAGTGATGCTGTGGATAAAACATGCCACCAGAATGCCACTCTTTCAAATATTTAAAAAGAAAAAACTAATCAATAATTAGAAATATCAACAGATATGAAGCCCTTACACCGTGATGCGTTTCTCAGTCGTATCGTCCAGCCCTACCTCCATGTGTCGTATCTTGGCATCTCCAGCATATCACATCGAGAGGCTTTCAAGTACTGGAAAGCCTCATGACGGTTAAAACAAAAATAGAGGTTTTGTTTTAACCGTCATGATCGCTGAGCAGAGTTAACATCTGAGCTCCATTTCTTTAAATTAGCTGTGCTGCAATACGGCGCCCTAAAGCGTTTGTGTAAAAGCCGTTCCAACATGTCGGCTGATTGGGAATTTCCTTTCAGCTTTAAAGCAAAGCGGTTTGTTTGAAATTTCTACCCTACCTGAATTTCACAAGGTGCTACTAGCAAGGCTTAAACGTAATGCTTCAAAATAGGATTTTTTTGAGTCCATAATTAAGATTTTTATACGTCTAGATGAAATCTAATTCCCTAATTTAATTGTTCACGGCCTCAGAGAAGGATCTGAACTGGTTCAATATGGTCATGAAATATTGCTTGCAATATTATTCATAATAAACTATTTAAATGAAATATTGCTGGACACGCCGATTCCATTCGAAGACATTCCCTTCAAGTTTGACATCAGCAGCAAGTTACGACACAGCATTTAGTTCAGAGAAACCGCCACTTCAGAGAGCAATGTGAAAAATAAAATCATAAATCTCATCTGCCACCACTTGTTATAAAATCGCCTCTCGTGATTTTTACACGGAGGAGGAACGTCCGTGGCCTCTGCTCTTACCTCTCGGACCAGGAATCCCTCCTGCATGTAGCGAGGGTCGATGGCCCGGAGGAGCTCCATGGTTTCGTACAGACCCTGGCAGGTCTTCAGCTTCTCCCGAGTCCCTAGTGTGCACTTAAGCAGCACCAAACCCACCCGGAAAATGATTTTGACTCCTAAGAGAGAGAAAGAGAGAGAAAAAGGGGGGTGGGGGGAGAGATTCAGCTAGGATGCTTAGTTCCAGAGCTAAGGCGCACTGAGGCGCTTCTTACCGTCACAGAGGAACATGTCCCAGACACGCAGCACTGAAGCCCAGGGCAGGGTTCTGGAGAAGGCACACATAAACCACTCAGTCATGTACAGGATGGGGTCGATCTTATATTTCTCCAGGTGCCGGAAGGCTAGTGGGGAGACGCGGCGCAGCAGAGCAAACAGGATCTCTCCGTCTAACTGGATCGCTTCCTAAGAGACGTAAAAATAAGAAATGTATGAAACAACAACAAAAAAAAAAAAACTTCACAGTTTCATCCGAGAGCTTCAGCCACAACAATCCCGCCGTACGGTGTCAGTATTGTTAGAACTTGTCCATGTGTGCTGAGATTACTTCCTTTGTTTACCCAACCTGATTCAGGTGATGTCATACTGTGTATGCATTCTTATATCGGTCTCACCAAGCCTGGGCTGTAGTAACCAGGAAGATACTTCTCGCAGATTTGGACCAATCCCCAGAAAGCATCCTGCCGAAACAAACAGAGCATCCCCGTAGAAACCATTACGAACATCATCATGACTGTTATATCACACGAAGTATGCAAATAAAATGGCAGCACAACTTGCTTGCTGAGAAAGTAATTAATTGTCCAATAATCCTAAATGAGTCACAAGAGCAGCATCTTTATATCTCAAAGGGGAATTATGGAGTTTCAGATTTCTTCTGTTTATAAAACACATTTTATTTACAAAGAAAACCTGAGTAAATACAAAATGCTGTTTTCAAATTATTTCACTTAATACAGTGACAAAAAAATAGCCTTGTAGCCCTTGTAAATAAAAAATAAAAAATTAAAATTAATTGCTCCCTAAACCTAACTGGTTGAGTCGCCCTTCAGCAACAATAACTGCAATCAAGCATTTGAGACAACTGGCAATCAGTTTCCTTAATTGCTGTGGAGGAACTCTGGCTCACTATTCTGTGGAGGATCTGATTAATTCAGCCCCACTGGAGGAGAACATTTGAGGTTCAGGTCACAGACTGATTCCTGGACATTCAGGATTTCTGATCGAGAGCATTCAAGTCACCCAGGTGCAGAACAAGCAAAGCAATCCCACGCCACCATACTGCCAGCACCATGTCGCACGCATCTTCCAAAACGTTTCACCTTGGAAACGGTCTTGAGGATAATCTAGATGTTTTCTGGCCACTGTTCCAGGTTTTCTCAATGTGAAAACCTGGTCCTTTGGTGAACACTTTGGTTCTCTGCAGCCCCAAAGCCTTAGTCGTGGCTTTGCAACTCTTTATAGAATGATTTCGTTTTCTGAACTGTTAAATTTCTTTAGATCAAGGCATGACGTGTTGCTTATAGAGATCTTTTAGCGAACTTCATATAAAACCAGACATGTATTGATGTTTATACTGAAGAGATTTCTTGATTGCAAGGGGACTTACAGGAAACAGGCCAGGGTGTAGCTGGGAAAACTAAACTAAACACGCACAAAACTGAAGTTAATTAAAATGAGTTGATGATTAAACAAGGGAGGTGATTCTTTTTTTTTTATAGAATCAAGTTGGTTTGAATAGCTTTTAAAAATGCAATCCTCAATCCAGTACTGAATTTTGCAGATAATCAAGTGATTTCTGTCTGGAATTAACAAGTATTTAATAATAAGAAACATTTAAATTTGACAAAAAAAAAGAAAAAGAAAAAGAAAAAAAGAAGCAGAAATCTGAAAATAGCCAGAAAGCACTGTAACCTAAATACAGGTAACATGCCTAGAATGAGTGTGCAAAAACAAATCCTCAATAAAAACGATCATGTGGAGACCAGTTCCTCATCCTTAAATCACTTTGAGAACACTTGGTATTTACAATCATTCAATGTCGTCTTTATTTACGATACCATAACTCTGAATGAGGAACTGAAACATAAGCGTGTGTGTGAATATGTCAGATAAAGTGGTTGACGAAGATCTGGAAACCAACTACGAATCATCAGAAACAGGAAACAACAAGCTGTCGAACCACTGATCAAGATGATTAGCGTCTTTGCTTCACTAATGTACAACAGAAGGCTTAAAACAGATGTAGTATTTGTCACTAGAGTTGCTCACTTTTCTGGCATCACATGACTTGTACAGTTTATCATCATGCTGCTGACCTCAGAAACAGAAAAAAAAAAAACCCATCACAGCTCACCGCTTCAACGCAAATCCTGCAATCCAACTATTTTTAACTGCAAAATATCTTCATCAGAACAACATCTGATTTATGCACATGCAAAAAAGGTGATACCTCAGCAGGCATGTGCATCAGCAAAACAGCAGCAATAGGGGCCTGGGCCTGGCAGTATCCCTCCTCCGGTCTGTACAGAGTGTATGCCTTGAGAACACGAAACAGATCCTGCTGCCTGTGCAGGGCCGAAACACAAACAGACGCAGGATTTAATCACATTCTCTGTCAAACAAGACACAATCGCTAATTAAAAGTGTGAGGTCAGACCCCGACACATCCGATTACTCACCCGTGTCCTCCTCGCGACACAAACATCTCGTGAAAAGGAAACTGTCGATGGAGATCTTTCTCAATCACGTCGAGCCATTTTGGGTCTCCTGGCTGACTGTCCAGCTCCTGACAGAACAGAAATCGGAAATCAGACGGTTTCTGTCCAGTTACCGCATGAAGATATAAGGAATATACTTCAGAGATGAATGTTTTTTTTTTTAAGCTTTACTAATGTCAGAATTATTAAGAGGGAATCAAAAGATTTCTTAGGCTGCATTCAAACTGTAAACCAATTAGATATTGTAGACACAAATATCTAACTGTAGATCTAAGCTGTTCAGTTTCAGTAAAAATTTCCAGAGAAATATATATATATATAAAAGAAATGAGGCCAAAATACAACAGAACAGAAGAGGAGGAAGTGAAAGAAGAAGTTGACAGACCTGAAACTTTCCTTGGTTCTGTTCCCTCTTCACCTTCCCTCCTGAAAGGTAGAGCCAGGCGCGGCCTCTCAGGGCGGGAGGAATCCCCTTCTGACAGCGGAGTCTCACCTGAACCAGAAGTTGGATTTTACTGAATAAAAACATCGACCAAAGAGCAAGTGGGTCAACGCTGAACAAAAGTCAATGAAACACTTATGAACTGCATCTTTAAAACCTAAAGGAAGAACCTTAATTCTTAGTTATGGTTTCTTTTCTTTTCTTTCCTTTTCTTTTCTTTATTTTTTTGACTTAAAGAAATTTTCTGGTTTTGATCACAGCCTGCAACTTTAAAAATAGAGGATATTACTAAGCAGTTACAGTCAGAGCAAGCTTTAAAGAGACTGATGTGAAATGTTTAAAATGTATGCGCTTCTGCGTTCAAACTCTAAACTGCTACATATTTACATTTCTGTATTTTCCCCATCGGCTTTCGGAACAATCTGATTGGGTTTTATTGTCTGTAATTTATGTTCCACAAACCAGAAAACATGAAACCGAAACTGATAAAAAAAGCCTACATACAGATTCTTCATTAGATTGGACTTCATTACTGAGTAAGTTTATGTGGCAACGTGATAAACCAAAGAAAATATGACATTTAAATAGCAATTAATGTCACAAAACAGACTGTTTTTTAAAATAATATGTTTTTTTTTTTTTTTTTTTGCTCAGGCTGCTTCTGTCACATTAATTACACAGAGTTTGACATCTCTCACGCTTTTATTTCTGTAAATGGCGATGCTAATAGCTTACAGCTAAAGGAAACGTCTAATTCAGTTTCTCAGAAAACGTGATGCTGACATAAAAAAAGGTGTGAATGTGGCTGGAGTTGGTGTTTCCAGTGCCAGGACACATAAATGTAACAAGCAGAGGGAATGCACTCAATTTGTGCATAAGACACAACATTAGAAGGGTCTCGTATGGGTCCAACAGACAAAGGACAGGACCGGTTCAAAGTCCCTTTTTCAGATGAAAGAACATTTCAGATTTTATTTAGAAACTATGGCCAAAGAGTGGAAAGGCACAGAATCCATGGTTCAATGTGACGTTTTCAGTCAGGAATGATTAAGGGAGCCATGAAGTGACGCTGCTGGTCCGCTGGGCTTCAGCAGGTCCGTAGTGAGAGGAGACGTCTACCAGGAACATGTTGGGCATATTTTTCAGGACAGTAAAACTTCCCTCTTATTGGTTTTATGTAATATTTTAATTAACAACGAACTTTGTGTTTTTATAAGCATCAATCATCAAAATTAACAGAAATCAATGACTGACCCATAGCACCGTCTGGTCAAGCTATACACGAGGCTCACTTTATTTTTACTGCAGTAGTTCATCTAAGATACATCTGTGCAGTTCTCCAGAACTGGAAAATTATATTTTGAGACTTTGCAAGACTGCATATGAGCCCTCAGTTTGAAGTTTTAATAACATTCAGATTTATTTAAATTTAAAAGAAAATTTGGATAAAGAACTGAGATCAGCAAGTGGACAAAAAGAACATGGTGGGCCAAAACTGTTAAAGGCATACAAAACACACAGAGCACAGCTTCTTGATTGGCTGGGACCTTGAGGGAGGATTATGTTGACCTTTGTTGGACCAAACTGTGCCGTCAGCGTCCTCAGGAATGCAACAAAAGCTTAAGCACTATGCGTCTTATGTAATTTCTCTAATTACAGGAGCTGTGATCTTTCATGGATAACAACATCAAACCGTACACGAGGCAACAAACTGAGCACATTTCACATTGTGGTCTTATCTGCATTACCATCAGTCCCTGAGATGATTCCTGTATGCTTCTGAAGAAAAGTTTATTTTTAATAGTAACAAGTCATTTCAATAAAACAAACCCCAAAGCCGTGCACGCTTGTGGTACACTGGCAGTTTACATTTACGGCACCTTTATTACACGGTTCTCTCATAGAAAGTAAGTACGGCCCCACCCTGCAGCTGAAACAGGCATTTTGTCACATGCTGCAGTGTGATTTAAAACCCCCCAAAAACAACACAGGGCTGTGTCCTGGCTTGCTGCTGACTCATGGAAACGAGGTGACGTTCCAGCCCGTCGCTAAGTCGCAGAGACCGGTTCACACAGAACTTGCTAGACAAGTGGATCCGCAAACAATAAGTCCATAAAGTCTCGGCTTGCGCAATTAAAAATCCTCGGAGCAACAAAGATGGAAGCTCGGGCTCCGACAACAACACGATTCGAGACACACAAATGACCGACTTGGCAAGTTTTAATAGCAGGTGCTGACCTTATTGAACCTCTTGATCATCCACTTGTCCCAGTGGCTGAGCATGTCCAGCCACTTGACCTCGCGCTGCCTCAGCACCTCGGGGGGGACGTCCTGAGCGCTGGGGTGTGAAAAGGATGCAAAATACGAATGAATACACAAAACACACAGAAAGAAAAATCATGTTTAATTTGGACAAGTATGAGCAATGTCTGCCAAGACACAGGCTGGAGAAGCATAAACCAAGGTTTTAAAAAGTTCATGCTACTGGGGCTGATAAGCCTTTTAATGACTGCCATTCAGCTGGCTGAAAAAGCTACTACTGTATTTTTTCCTTGCTAAGAAAGACAAATTAGCCTCCTTGGACATATTTTTGGCTGCAATAAAACAAGAAACAGTTGATGACATGGAAACTAAAGGCGCGCCACCCACACTTTTTTATGTAACATAATTAAAATTACATTTGGAAATCTGCACGCAGCAATGTTGTTATGCAGACTGGCAAATCTCTAATACTCTACACTCTAGCCACTTGAAAACTACCAAATTTAATTTGTGCAAATCCCATTTTCTTTTTTTTTTGTTTTTGTTTAAGTTCATACATCAAACAATAAATAAGGACAATATTAAAGTAAGTTTAATTTTCTTACATTTAAATATAAAATATAGCACGCTATACATTTTAATTTAAACAATTTGTGGAAACACCAAACGCATCATAAAACTGCATGTTATTTTACTCACGATTATGAAGACGCTGACAATCTTCATACCAAATCTATAGTGAATACATCTGCCACATGAAACATTATTTTTAACTAAATAAATCATTTAAAAATATAAGCAAATGATCTTTAAGTGGTCATCCTTTTTGCTACATATTTTAAAAAGAGAAAAATGTGTTGCAAGATCTTTGATAGGGATTGCATGAATCAAACAAAAAAAAATGAAGGTAACACAAAATTATTAACATTTTTGTATCTTGATTTTATTTTCTATTAAACTCTAAATAGGCCAAATAAGTGTACGCGGTTGGTTGATGTGTTTAAAGACTTGAAATGGTGGGAGTTATGAGCTGTAATGTGTATTAATTAACAGGAAGAATAAAAAGTGGTATTTGATCAAATGAAAACCAATCAAGTGAAGCATCTCCGTTGTTTTGGATCAGATTATTATTGATTTTACACGTTCACAACTAAACACAAACGTACTCGGATGAATCCGACTTAAACAGCTTCAGAACTGACCTGAAGTGATTTTATGCAAAAGAATAAAATGAGAAAGTTCTCCAACAGAAATGAAGACGTTAAGTTGGTCAAAGCTAACATTACCCATGATGTCTAATGCTTTACTGAGGTGTGTAATTATCTCATCAGCCCAAGCCTGTAATAGCAGGGTTAAAACTCAGTCATAGAGTAAACTTTAAGAAAGCACACATACGCACAGACACAGGAGAGATCTCAGTCAGCTAAATGTGTAGGCTGGATGTGGTGCACAAGTACAAGAAGTTATGCTCCCTTTTAGGCTTTCAAAGCCCTTAAACAATCAAGTTCCTTTTATTGCCAAGCACTGTCAGCAAACCCATAAGTATGAGACCAACAGAGCCAAAAGAGGCCCTTTAGTATAAGGGCACCAGAAGATGGGGCTCTACGCCTGCCAACACTACTGCAGAAAGAGAACCTGGGGAGTGACTGGCACAGCTTTCACTCACTCCTTTCACCGTTTTAGCGTTGCCATGAAAGGCGAAGAAATCCCTCTGTAGAAAACACAATGCAATCCAAATAAATCCTATAGCATCGACTGTGGATTGGATTAAAACCAGATATCCAGATTGAAATACTGTGGAATAATTAAAAAAAAGTACACCCTGTGATTGACTAGATCTCTGCTGATTGTTATTGGTGGATCTTAATATTAGAGAACCAAAATCCGATTATTATTTATCAAAAGTAAGAGAAGCATGATGGAGTTGAAATTAAAAAAAAAAAGAAAGAAAGAAAGAAAGAGGCTGTGCCACGCAGCTGGTTCGGAGCTTTCCACTTCATGCAAGTCAAATGAACATCACCACCCTGACTTGTGACATTTCATCATAACTACATTAAAAGTATCACAATGCCCATTTTGTGCAATCTGAAAAGGATTTCACCACTCCCATGTTTCAGTTTCCTTTAGAATATGCTTGCAAAACAACATTGTGTGGGACTGAATCACCATTCGAACAGAAACAAACTTACGACTCCTCCGAGTACTGCTGCGCCCCTCCGATAAAGCCGTATCTGTCGGCTTGCCTCTCGCTGGTGAAGCCGTTGATCTCCGAGTCGGATCCCAAGGAGCTCTCATCCTCCATGTGGCTGCTGTTCAGCGTCCTGATGCTCCCCATGTCCACTGACGGGCGGCCGTTCTCGGTTTTGGCCATGGTGGCAGGAGAGTTAGCTGGCTAGCCAGGGTTAGCTAACGTCAGCAGCGAGCTTGTTGACAGCCCAAACTCAGTCAAACTACATCGACGCCATGATTCCTAAATCTCAATAAAACTTTCCCAACAACCGCTCCGGTTGCAAAATGTTCCAAAGCCTCTTTTATCGGACCGCATTCAATAATTTACCCGTTAGCTTTCGCGGTTAACTTGTATTAAATTCCTCATTAGCAAGCTATTTGTTAGTTAGCATTAACCGCTCGTACCAACACGACCCTAAACTATTTCTGACCGCCCCTACCTTCGACTCATCAGAGTTACATCATATAAAACTATGTTCCAGATCCTAACAACCCATGGCGTCTATGTAATTAAACTTATTTTGAGCTCAGCTAACACTAGAATAATGTGCTGTGCTGTCATTCCGAGTGTACAGCTGGACAGACTGCCTCGACCAGGGAGCAGCCAAATCCACACTCCTGACTGGATTTTTCCTAAGGTAATGTTATGGTTACCCCTAGTGGCTGAATAAAGAATAGAATAATTCACTTTTTAGCGCCCATTTACACCGATTCTAAATGTTATAAATAGCATCACTGTGTTTTCCAAGTAGTACTTTACTGTCAAGACATTGTAAAGCAGCACTACATCACCACTTATACTTTACGGCCTGTTGTGCTTTTTCGTAAAAAGCAACGAAAGGGGAAAAAAAAGAGACACTCTGACGTAAACTTGGTCCTCTTTTTAACTTGAGAAAAATGAAAGTCTGACATCCATGAGGGAAACCTAGATTTTCCCTCATGGACCTTAAAATACAAAATGGCTGTCATATGTCTGAAATACAGGGATATCCATAATATCTGTAACTTTCGTAATTTATTATTAAACCTTAATGAATGAACAGACGTCCAACATCTTTTTTGTGAGTACAAAAGTGCTTGAACTATTTCAGATTTGGCCAAATTACAGAAACAGCATTTTATTTGGATTTTATGTGATAAACCAACACAAAAGTCTGGACTGTGCAACCCTGTTCACAGCGTTCCCCCTGTGACACATGGTGTTGGCAGCATGTTGCTGTGGGGATTTTCTTTCAGCATGAAGAGGAAAGTGGTTGAAAGATGTTAAGGAGATTGATATGACTACATACAATCATGGAAGAACACTTTTTGGAGCGTGCATAAAGATTGGCATAGGTAAGCATCAGTAATTTGGTTCATTGTTATCTGTTTCAGTTTCATCTGGGCAATTCTTGACGTCTCTCCTTGAAGAAGTATCTTTTTAAATCCAAAGACAGATGTGCTTCAAAACTTTTCTGAATTTCCCCAATGATGGGCAATTAAAGTCGTTTTTGTTGTATTCTATTCTTGACTGGGCTCCCATGCCACCAGCTCACTGAATCATTCAGGCAATGTGCTTTGTGTTTACCTTGTTGATGCAACAATTTTAAAAATAGAATTTCACAAAAGGCTAAGTACCACCAGTGGTACAGTTTGTCAAAATACATTATGAGTTAAGGCTGAACAATAAATTACACGTCAAACAGCAACAAATGACTTTTTAAGTCCTTTATTTAAAATGGGCAAGCAAGCCAGGAATCTATATTTTTGAGCAATTTACTTGTAAGGGCAATATCAGTGTACATATGTCATGGATAAATCAAGAGATGAAACTAAAAATCACCACTAATTAGAAACAACATGCCATCAAAGGACAAAATAACATTTAGAATATTTCTTTTGACAAAAAAAAAAAAAGCAAGCATTTTTCCAAAATGTTCTCCTGAACTAAACCGACGTACTAGGGACAAGTAGCGTAATGTTAACTTTTTCTGTGACGAAGGTCTCACTTCTTTCTTCCACCTCTCTCCTTCAGAGCCAAATGAATGATGGAACCATTGGTCATGTTGTAATAAGCCAGAGAGTTCGAGTCCTTGATGAAGATGCCCTGTAAAACAAACGTTTGTTACGAATCTGTAAATCTGATTCATTTGGATTAAATAAAACGTTCCACTGAAGTAAGAGAGAAGCTTACCTCATACTGCAACTTCTGTTTTCCAGCAGGCATGCCTGTTGCCTCATGGATTTTGACTTTAATAACAGACACCTGTAAACACATTTCATTTATTTATCCAAAAGTCTGAAACGGGCACATCTTCAAGCCCACATTTAAAAAAAAGATATATATTAACATACCTGGTCGGTAAGTGGGACAGTGAAATTCAACACTTGGCCATTTAGCTTCCATTCGGTCTTGTCCTGCATGTTGGGGACTTGTACTTTGACTGCCACAGGACCCTAAATGCAGCAAGAAATGTGGCAAAACAAAGAACATTTCAATTTGTTTGTACACGCTCCATGTTACAAAAGTTACACATCCACTGTGACTAAGTAAATATCCATCCGTTATGGCCAAAATTCTCTAAAAAGCAGCCAGATATAGGATAAACAAATTTTTCTTTTTTTTTTTTTTTTTCAAATCAAGGTGATTATGTTGTTCTTCTGCACGGTGCAGGTTATCTTAAAACCTTCATTAGAATAAATAATCTTAGCTGCACATAATTCAGTGTAGCTCTATACACCGTCACTAACGGACCTTGTTTCGACGAAGGAACTCTTCCTCTGGGATGAGGTTGTCCTCCGTCTTCATCTTCTTGCTCATTGGTTCGTCCTCATGAGGAGGGGGCGGGTGGACGGGCGGCGCTGGGGCAGCGCTGGGTGGTTGTGGCATGGGAGGAGCGGGGACAAACGCTGGAGGAAGAGACGGTTTGATTTAGCTATAAAAAAAGGAAGTGAATGATGAACATTTTTCAAGACGATTCTGGGAAACCTTGAGCTTACCAGTTGGAACAACCATAGGAGGTGGTCTGGGGGCCATGAGGTGGGGCGCTGGTGGCATGGGAACCACGTTGACACGAGGAGCGGGAATCATGGGCGGCATCTGTGTAATGACTTGACCTGGCGCCAGACGCACCACAGGGGCCACCGGAGGCCGTGGAATCACAGGTACGGCAGACAACAGAGTGGTACGGACTGGAGGAGCCACCTGTTGAAGGGCAAATTAGAGAGTTTGTATCACTTAAACTTTTCCTACATTACCACAAATATCAATGTCAGTAGAACAAAGGAGATTTTCTTCCAGGACGGTCTCTTTATTTTGCTTTATCAATGTTTTCATCCTCTAAATGAAGCTTCCCAGTCCCTGCTGGTAGAGAGTTAAGATTCTGAAAAGAATAACTCTTAACGATGTTTTTTTTTTTTTTAAAGTGAGATTTAAATATTTTGCACTGCTTCTAAAAAAAAAGTGACTCCAGTAAACTAAAGACCATACAAATTAGTTTTTGGTATAGAACTGTTTATATAACAAAACCATTTTTTTTTATTGTGAATTTTTGATTATCACTTTTGGAGAGAAACTACTGTTAACAGTTCATATGATCAGCGCGCTATAAGAACTTCAAAATTTTAACAACCTAACTCCATTTTTAAATTCTCTGTGATCCTTCTCTGGTCTTCATTAAGCCATTTTGAACAACAACTTACAGAGACAGGTGGGCGTGGCACAGCTGTGACAGGAGGACTGGGTTTAGGTAGACTTGGAGCCGATGAGGGGATGGAAGGAGGCTGATGAATTTCACTCGGCTTGCTGGGACCGATTTTTTCCTTCGTTTCATCCTCTCCCACCAGCCCTTTGGCCTTGTGAATGGCTTCGATCTGCTCCTGCAGAGTGATGTTGGCCTGCGCCGCCTGCTGCGTACGAGCCATGCTCCCCGAGTGGCCGTCCCAGGTGACCTGCAGGACAACAAAAATGCAGAAAAATATAAAAACAAACCACAAACTGTTCATATTTAAGAAAAAAAAAAACCTGCCATGATTTCATGTTTTGAGATTTTTGAATTAACAGCTATTCCTACCTTTTCTTCTGGTTTCTGAATTTCCTCCTCGCCGATCTTCTTTCCGATGGCCGTCTCTTCCACACCAAAGATATCAGTACGCCTCTCGGCGAGCTGCTTCAAGCTGCTCTCGATATCCAAACCGGGAGCGTAGACTTCGTCCTCCGTCTGCCTGTCTCTAATGCTTCGGTCTCTCTGCTCAAGCCAGCGTGGATCCAGCAGGCCGATGCGCATGTGCTCCTGCATCTTACTGGCGGGGACCTTCTCACCGGTGATTGGTGAAATAAGGTATTCGCCTGGAGCTGCAACTGAGGGCTGCGGCTTGGAAGCTGCAAGGGCAAAATAACACGAGTTTGATCAGCTTCCAGTCCTCCTACAGACTTTATTCATACAATCTACTACCAAAATGATTGTAATGAGTTTTTATCATCACTTTTCCCTTTGTTCACTCGAGAAAAGAAAAACTGTCATTATGCCTCTCACTCTTGAAATCACCACAAAAATCAACTGCATCACAGAGTTTAAATAAAAGTTTTTACATTAGGGCTGAAACAATTATTTGGATTAAAGTAAACTAAGATATAAATGAGTGAATTACCTTTTGGGTCGTAGTCCTTGCGAATAATGACCTGTTCTGGAGCTGGAGGCAGCGGGGGTGGCATCGGGTTGTCTGGTGGCAACGGAGCCTTCACACCTTCATCTTCGTCATCAGATCCCTGAAGAAACGCATGGAAAATTCTGTTAAAGCAGATCTTTTAAAAGTACTATTTTCAAGTCATGCACTGGCAACATGCTTTGTAGATTTCTACAAAAATGTACACAGCAAACTTTATTCCATCTAAAATTGGTACAAATGGGCTTCTTCAGGTTCTGCCTGACTCCTCTGCTAAGTTCTCACCTCATCCATGTCCTGGACTTGTGTGTCTTGATCAGGCTGTGAAGGCTGGCCGTCGGCCCGCTTCTCTCGTTCATCCTCTTCATCCTCACTCTCCACCTCCATCTCCACCTCCTCGCTTTCTCCGTATTTCTCGTAGCGCTCCTGGATCAGGATGCGAGCGCCGAGCTCCTCTGGTGTCGTGGGTGGAGGGAAGTGACCTTGAGGGAAGAAAAACAAAAGCAAATAAAGTCAAAACGACTAATTTTCCAGCTTACATGCAAAAACTAATTGCTGATATACTACCTTGTTCATTGGGCTGGAAATCCACCGTCTCCACCACCACAAAATCATGCCAGTCTATTTGGGCGTAAGCGACCCGTTCCTTCTCCCTCTCCTCTTCCTCCTTCTTTCTCTCACGCTCCTGGTATTTTGCCCATTCGACTCGGTACCTCACCTGATTTTTGGATCCGAACGCAATCAATTAACAGGGGAAATCCGCAATGATTTTCTTTCAGTTTTCCACTTATAAGAAATTACCTGGTCCATAACTTCCTTTGGGTTCTCAGCTTCTTTTTTAAGTTTGATCAGCAGGCCTTTGGGAGGGATTAGGATCTAAAAGATTGAGAGATTAAAGTGTAATTAACATCTAAACAGTAGCACAGACCACTGGATCAGGTTCAGGCTGAATCTTGTAGTTCACCTTCGTGTACTGCTCCACCAGTTTGGTGAAATAGTTGAAGAGGCTGTGCTGTGGGCGCAGAAAGTCAAACTGGTAGTTCCTCTGCTCCTTCTGCATCAGCTGGGTGAGAAACTGTCGGCCATTGCGAGCCACAAACTGGGCAGTGAGCTTCACAACATCCAGATCAAATGCAGAGATCGATGGAGGGTCCGCAATGAACTCAAAGTCGGGGGGTGGCTCTTTGGGGACCACGGTCTCCTGAATCACCTGCGACTGCACCTAAAAAAATGAACGCAGTGTCGAAATCCATAAAAAAAACAACAAAAAAAAAAAACAACTTGCTCAAGTAGAAGCCCCAAAAGCGGGAATACGGAGTAGGGGGAGTGGGATACCTTTTGAGGAAGCTGCTGAGACTGCTGCATGGCTTGCTGCTGCATGACCTTCGGCACTGCTGCAGATGGTTCTTGTGCCTTGCCCTCCTTAAATTCATTGACCTTGTGGCGGTAGTAAGCATGATAGGGATCGTTGGGGTTGAGGAAATTAAATTTGGGGTTGTTGATCTCATTCTGACGGATTCTTGCTTCAAACTCTGGTCCATTCCTGTGAAATCGCAAGAAAAAAAGTTGGATTGTAAAAGGAAACCTATTTCAGATTGTAGGTGTACCGTGTACTAATGCCACATTCAGAATATCTAACCTGGCAACAAAACTGGCCGTCTTGTCGACAATGTTTCGGACTTCTGGAGGAGGGTATATGATGCCAACAATGGGTTTAGTGGCTGGAGTCTCTTCTGCAGGTCCATCGTTCTGCTGATAAGATACGCAAATATTTAACAGTTCAAAGTTTACAACTCTAGAGCACAGGCATGCTTTATATATATATATATATATATATATATATATATATATATATATATATATATATATATATATATATATATATAAAAAAAAACAAAACAAATATAT
>NW_015112967.1:494864-506937 GCF_001443285.1 Poecilia latipinna | reverse complement strand
GCCTCATTACCTTATGGAGATGAACATTCCAACACTATCTGTCTCCATCAAGTGACCACTGCAACAGGGCAAATACAGTAATTTGCCCTGTTGCAGGACAGCAGGATCTCACTATTTGGCAACAACATTGCAACATTCAGCAAATAAAGGTCACTAGTGCTAAAAAAAAAGTGTTTTGAAAAAAGGCATAAAGTGCTGTTGCTCACTGATCAGTTNTTAAAATATATAACTTATATATATAGATAGAACAAACTCAATTTATATATATATATATATATATATATATATATATATATATATATATATATATACATATATATATATATAAAATCAAATTCACTACAAAATTATTTATTTTCTATTTAATTCAATAGAAATACTGAATAGAAAATAAACTTGGCCAAAAATCTAATTTCAACACGTAAATATTTACAATAATTCTACATCTGACTGATAGCAAAGCGTAAATAGGATTACTACATAATTTCTGTTTCATATTTACCAACAAATTCAGGCTCAGTTTTTTTATGCTAGTTAAATTGTCCAACAGTGTAACAATTTTTTTTTTCTTAATTTAGTCATATTGTCTAATTTTCCTGGAGCAATCACTGTTTTATCAGGTGAATAATATGATTTAAAACACATTACAACAGAAAAGTGGTGTTACCTATTAAGGGTTGAACACAATAACTACTTGTTTTGGCACCATTATCAATTGTCTTACAGAAATATGTTCTCAACCCTAGATCTTGAGAAGAAATTCCTGGATTTGCAATTAAACAAAATCAATAAAATCAAACACTCATTCAATAAAAAACTTCATTTGTTGAGCAAATTTTATTTAGAAAGCTATTTTAATTATTCAGAAAAGAAAAATGCTACATTCAAAGTCCACAAATTCAAAGGCTGTGTCGGAGTCAAAGGTTTTACGATTTAAGTTATGCGCGTAGCTCATTAACAAAGGCCGTCTCAGGTTCGATTCCAGGCCCGGTCCATTTACTGCATGTCCTCCCCTCCTCTCCTCTGCACTTCTTCTTGTCAGGCTACTAACAAATAAAGACCTCTAGTGTCCCGCTGTAACTAACTACCGAGAGCCTCCATGCTAACGAGCTAAACCACTCATTCATTTATGTTCAACAAAGCCACTTCTTGTTTTAAAACCCAAAAAGACACACACACACGCACACTCAAGACAAATAATATGTTTTACAGCAAAAACGTGGACAGAACTCCACACAGTCTTTCCGTTGAGTCGGCGGTCTAACCATTAACATTAGCTAAGCTACGGCGTTACCTTGTTGTTGGGCTCCGGCTGAACTATCTGAACGGGCCCAGGCGGCATGGCTGCGTCTCCACTGCTCCAAACGGAAAGCTACGAAAACCAGACAAACGCAAAGACACGTAAACACACTCCGAACCCAATTTAATTGTAAAAGTATATTTTTAAATGTAATTAATTACAGGTAAATTGCCAAACTCGTAATACTTACTACGGTTCAGCTTCGTTGGGATAATGGAGGTTTTTTACATCCGGAAACACGCCGCAGTGCATTATGGACCTTGGAGTGGCATTCTTGACGTTGTCGGGGAAACGCGATGTAAACAAGTCAGATGGGTTATTTCTGTGTTTAACTGGGAATATTAAAACAAATTGTGAGACATGAGTGAGCTGTTGGGCCACAAGGACTGCATTAAGAGCCTCCGGAAAGACCTGGTGGATATTCAGGGTGCGATTGTGGACGTGGTTTCTAGAACCGGACCGATCAGTTACACCTCCTGGAAGTTCCCCAACAAATTGGCCAGCGATCTGGATTTGATGGACCTGCTGGAGGAGTATGACTTTGTGAATGGAGAGGACGCATACAATCAGCACTCGCATGTTGTTTTACTGGAGCTGGTGGTTGACAGGTAGTACACTAAGCTGTAAAAATATTCTTATTCTATAATTGTTTTTGTTTTTTTGTTTGTTTGTTTGTTTGTTTTTTGTTAACAAATTTAAAGTTTCAACCACAAGCTTAAGCTTATTTTATATGGGTTTTATGTGGTACAGGGTTTTAAATGTCTCTGCACCCATTCTTCCAGCCAATACTTAGCAAAACATTCTTTAGCAAAAAGAATTTTTTGCTAATTCTTTTGCAGAAGAGACTGTATACTAATAGATTTTTTTCTCACCTGTTAGTTTTGTTTGTGAAATAAACTACGTCTCATTTTTCTTCTACTTCACAATTGTATACTCCTTTCTGTTGGTCTACGACACACAATGCCAATAAAATGTGTTAAAATTTCTGGTTGTAAAGAAACAAATGCGAGAAAATTCTCTTAACATGCTGCTTTCTCCTCTGCTTTGACTAGACTCCTCTTCCTTCTGCAAAGCGTCAGTGCTTATAGTGAGTTGCAGAGGGGAAGACAGGGAAGAGACCAAAGCCATCAAAAAGGATGCCTCTCTGTGGGCCTTGTGGTTAGGAACTACTGGGGTACTTTGCTTAAGTGTGTGAACAAGAAGGTAAACTTGACTTCGTTACAGATTGGACGCAACATAAATATTTCAGTACATTTTAATGTTTGTTTGTTTTGTTTTGTAGGAGAACTCCAAAGACATAAAACAGACAAAAACAAAGACGTTAGATTACTCAAAGACAGAGTCATATGTATCTTCCCCAACTAGCCCAGGCCCTCATTTATGCAGAAATTGTTCATCTGCTCTGTTTTCACCGACCTCACCCCAGAAAAGCGAACGTTCAGGTCCAGTTCACAATGCCCCATTCTATTCTAAAGCCAAACACCACAACACTGCCTGTCAGATGACAGAGTCATCCCTCATTCCCTGTGATGCATGTCATAGAGTCCAGTCCCTTCTGAGAAGCACAGGAGATGCATTGATAGACCTTTTCCAGAGTGAGGGTCTTCCCTCATCTCTTAAGCGTCTCTCAGGCGCCATGAAAGACACGGTGGGTCCGGGACAGATGACGGTGGGTGACGTCACCCAGTGGGCCCAAGAGCAACTCAGGGACATGCGTTGCCTCGCAAAGCATCTTCAGGATGTGCGGAGTACCGTCCAGCCTCTTCGAGAAGCACTTGCAAAAGCTGAAACAGATCGAAACCGGTCCGGTTCTCAGCTGGCAAGTGCGAAGAAGGAGTTCCAGCAAGAGGTAGAGAAACACCAGGTCCGCATGGCCCAGCTGGAGTCTTCCCTACAGACAGCAGAGAGGACCTCACAAGAAACACAGCAAAGACTACAAGAAGAGCGAAAACAATCTAAAAGAGGTAGTAAACATATTATTTATACAGTGACTTCATTTAAATCTGTTTAATCCCTCCTCCCTTTTTTTTTTTTTTTTTTACATTAATCATGTTACAAACACAAACCTAAATGTTTTTCACTGAGATTTTTGTGCAATAAACCAACAATGTGCGACACACTTTGAAGTGGTGGAAAATGATACAGGGTTTCCTAAATTTTTTGACAAATAAAAGTCAGAAAATTTTATTTCACACATTCAGCCCTGATCCTATTCATCAGTTGTTACCTATGCCCTGTTAGTGCTTGCAAGAAGCCTATCACCAACCATTGATGGACAAGAAGAAGGCCACGCCCTGGACAGGGTGCAGGTCCATCACAAGCCCATCACATGATAATTAAATTGAGACAACTTGAGTGTAATTTAATCTCAGTGTGAATCCAGCTGCTGTGTGAAATCTGACTCCACTGAAAGACTGGCAAAAAGGAAGCCACTGTTGAAAAGTAACAACCTAAACTCATCATTCCCATCATAAGACATGGTGGTGGTAACATCATGCTGTGGGGTTGGGTTTTTTTCAGTGAGTACAGTTATGCTGGTCAGAGAGGATATAAAGATGGGTGGAGCTAATTACAAAGGGAAGTGTACAGAGAACTAGATGGAGGCAGAGAAAGACGCGTGACTGGGGAGAAGGTTTACTTTACAGCAGGATAACAAATATACAACCAGAGCTACAGTGGATAAGCATATTCAGTGGTCAGAATGACCAGTCAAAGTCCTGACCTAAATTCAGCTGAGGACCAGAAAACTATGTGTCATTTCTACTCCACATTTATGACCACTTGTGTTTGGTTTCTGAAATCTGAGAAAATATATATTGTGGTTTCAATGTGGAAAAAATGTGACTGTATAAACATTTTTCTTTGATGTATTTCTAATAGAAATTTTGTCATTGGAGGAGAGCAATACAAGACTCAAGGAGAAAGTACAACTCCAGCAAGAAACGTTGGAAACACTCGGTAAAGAATGAGATGCTAAATTTCTTTTCATTCAGCTTAATTTTTTTTTATTTTTATTTTTTATTTTGCTGCATAATGAATCATTTATCATCCATTTCCTAATAGTGGGTGAAAAACTGGGACTTCAACAGAAAGTGGAAACACTACAAAAAGAGGAGAAGACCTGCTGTGAACTGCAACAAATGATCCAGAAGCTCAAGACTCAGCTCAGTGCCACGCGACTTCTTCTTGACAAGGAGAAGGCCAAGTACCAGAGCGCTTTCCATCAACAGGAGGTCAGCTTTGCAGATAAAACACAGCTGTTTATCACTCAAATCAACAGATTTCAATACCTATGGGCTAAATGCTGTATGGCTGTCAATCTAGTCAATGCAGGCCAAGCAGAATTCCTTATTAAAGAGAGTCGATGCTCTTGATGTAGAGCGTGAAGAGCTACAGAGGCAGCTGGAAGTAAAAGAAGAGGCACAGACCAACTTAAAAAATCAGCTGAAAAAGATAACCGATTTGAAGGAGCAGGAGCAGGCTGAGCTCTCTCAGCAGCAGGTAGATAAGAGCCTTTTCATTTCTGTAATTCAGAAACTGATGCTAAATGCTTACATAGTTGCTTTCTTCCACCAGGACATCTGTAAAGAGCTCCAAAAAGAGAAGCAAACGCTACAGACGCGTGTAGAAGAGCTAGAAAAGCGTGTAGCCGAACTGATGGAGCACGTGAAGGCATTGAGGGAGAGAGAGAGACTCTTGGTGGCTTTCCCAGAGCTCAACAACTGGGCTCACACTCAACCACAAAGTAGGAAATTCCCACCTGCATTTAAAGTCCTCCACACAATATATTTTGTGGTACAAAAGGCATCTTTTATTGAAGTAGCATACATAATCCGACCTGTAATTTGAGTGCATTTAATCATTAAACAACATATTAAGAATTAATTGCTTATATCAAAATCAGTAGTGTTAGAAATGGGTGCCCTGTTATATCCTGTATTTACTGTATATAAAAAGCAACTTAACCTATTTTTTACAGAGCCTTTCTGGTGACATAGGAGGAGGAAAAGAAAGTAATGGTCACAACTTAATAACTCACGGCTATGATTTGCTGTCTTTCTGGACTTGAATTTAACATTTAATATGTAACTCTTGTCATTTCTGCAGTGGCGAATTGCAATGTTGAATTATATGATGATTTTGTTTATGATTTTCAAGGTACAGGAAACCTGATTTTGGATATGGAACAACAACAGCAATCAAATAACATTCGCATCAAAATTCTGGAACAGGAAAACGTTACTCTTCACAAAAGTCTCGAGAAACTACGACAAAGAGGAATGTTGAAGATCCCCAAAGTAAGAATATGGGTAGGAAATATGAGATATGATGCTATGAGATATGATGTTGGATTAAAAGATGGATTGGATTTCTCTACTGTAGCACATTTACAGTAGCTCTCCTGTGATCTTTGGATGATGGAAAACCGTTTTGTCTAAACAGGAAGCTCCATCTCAACCCACATGAAGCCAGGAACAAAATGAACCAGCTGTAAGCCTGAGCGTGTCAAGTCCAAGAAATGAAATCAACAAAAATACTAAAATAAAAAACAAACAAACATGCTTTTGATAAATGTCCAACTAATGTGCATTTGTTGGACATCTGAAGTCCAATAAATGCACTTCAGCAAGTGTATTTGTTGTAAAAGTGTCCCAGGATGGTCATAATCCATTAGTATGCATAGACAAAGAATGACTAGGATGCAGAGCTTTTGAAAAAGTATTGATATCCCTTGAACTTCACACTTTGTCATGTTAAAAAGTGCAATGTATTTTGTTTAGATTTCGTGTGATAGATCAACACAACAATAGAAAATAGAAATTGATTTTTACATTTCTTTACATGTACAAATATGTTTATATTTAGAAAAAAAAAATAAAACAATAAGTTGTAATATTTTACATACAGAAGTATTAACATTATTAGTGTTATTATTGTTGTTGTTCCTGTTGTGGTGCATGTATAAAGTTAAGTCAGTAACACAAAAAGAATATATTTTGTTACGGTCTGGCTCTTAAACCATAACAAATAAAAGGGAAGCAATGCATGGGATAACTTCAAAGGGTATTTATTTAATAAAAATCATAACTAATTGGGGAAGAAAGGGAGAAAAGGGAGAGAGTGGCAGGGAGACAGAAAGAATGAGCTGCTTAGTCAGAGAAAGTGGTGCATCTTAAGGTGGATCTGATGTCATCTGGAGACACTGGCCAGCTGCCTCCACTTCCAATCAGCACCAATTAAGGAGTCCAAAACATGGATGTTAGGCTGCGTTCACACCGCAGCCTGAAGTGACTCAATTCCGATTTTTTGGCAATTCCGATTTTTTTGCCGGGGCCGTTCACACTGCCAGTAAATGCGACTTGTATGCGTTCTGCAGTGTAAACGGGCAAACGACCTGAAAGTGTCCCGCATGCGCAGTAGAGGGCGCCATAGCGTCAGCGTTCTCAGTGTTCTGCCAACCGCCATGAAAAGAAGAAGTGCTCGGTGTTTGCGGAAGTAAACATGGATGCTAACGGTGGAGCTTAGCTTACATATTTGAAGTTGTTGTCCGGCCGGAGCAGCATATTAACAACTTAATCCTCATATATTCCGCCATGGTTGTTGTTTTTCTTCCTGCTTGCGCGGATCAGGACGCAGAATAGGGAGATTTGTGGAGAATCAGTGACGTTCAGTTCGGATGAATGCGACCTGGACATTAGGTCGTATTTGAATCGGATACGTATCGGATATGGGTCACATTCGAAAAAGAATCCGACCTGTGCTGTTCACACTGCCATGAAAAGATCGGATACAGGTCGCATTACATCAAAAAAATCGGAATTGAGTCACTTCAGGCTGCAGTGTGAACGCACCCTTAGAGACCCAAAGGAAAAGGCCTTGGGCCGTAACAATAACACCAGATTTTGCAGAAGAACAACCAATACTTCTTTTAATCTGAATATTGTGATTTAGAAAGTCAAGTACGTCTCAAAAGTACACTTATAAAACTAATAATTATGAATCTTTACGTCGACCACATTTCTTTTGCAGTGAAAAATATTCCTTTAAAACTCAAAATTATAACAACAATTTTTTATTTTTCACGTTTTCAAAAGTTTAAATGTCTTTTGAGTTGTACTTCGTTGTCTTAGTTATTTAAGGGGGAAACAGACAGACCCTGACTGTAAATGATAAAATAAATAAAAATAAACAATGGTACTTTTGAATTGCTGAAGAAGGGATTCCCATTTCCCACGTCTCAAAACATAAAAAAAATGCCGCAGAAGTCGGAACAGGTTTGAAAACAGGTAGAAGATAGTGAATTAGTCTGCGAAATCATTTCCACATACTAATTCAGGTGTCGGAGTTCACACAAAAGCAGCAATCCTGAATATATCAGAGAAGGACCTGCCTGCTATAACAGAAAGGGATGGGACTTGTGATATCAACATTCTTGCACATTTACGGGGACCTTTAAATGCAGCACTTGACGCAGTCCGATACCTCTGTCGCCATAGAAACAGTTTGCAAACAAACGAGCTGTTCGTTTCTATTAGAACTGCTTACATTTTTTTCCAGTAGATTTCACTTGACGTGTTGTGAATAAGGAGGAAATTATTTTAAACCTTAAAGAGGTACAAGAGCTCCCTGTGTAGTTCGGCGGAAAAGCAGCGAGCAGGTAAACTGAATATATAAAACTGAAGTTGTTTCCTTTGATCCCGAAATTGTTAATGTTCGGTCGAACGGTGAAATTTTTCAAAAATATTTTTTCTTACAGGCAAATCTTCAAGATGGAGGGTAAAGAGGAAAGTAAATCAAAAGAGGAGCAGGAGAGAGAAAGTGAACAGGTCTACATTTTTAACCCATTTGTTTTCTGTATGATTTTTTTTTTTTTTTTTTCACTTTATACTGCTTGGAGCTATGGTCACATAATGTTTTATTCTGCAGCAGTATCTCACTTGGCAATGGTATCTCACTACTTGGCAACAGAAGTTCACTATTTGGCAATAGTGTCTCACTATTTGGCAACAGGACCTCACTATTTGGCAACAGCATCACTCTATTTGACAGCAGGATCTCACTATTTGGCAACAACATTGCAACATTCAGCAAATAAAGGTCACTAGTGCTAAAAAAAAAGTGTTTTGAAAAAAGGCATAAAGTGCTGTTGCTCACTGATCAGTTTTCAGCCTCATTACCTTATGGAGATGAACATTCCAACACTATCTGTCTCCATCAAGTGACCACTGCAACAGGGCAAATACAGTAATTTGCCCTGTTGCAGTGGTCACTCAGTGAGCTGCTTTGAAAATATCTATTTTAAGTCTTCTAAGAAGAAATTTTAAATATTTTACTTAGTATATCTGAAAATTATCTTACAGTGACATTATTGCTGCTGTCAGATATTTGATTTGCACGTTTCTTTTTGGCAGTTCTTTCACTGTGTTGATTTCATACAAATAATCAGCAGTAGCTGTAAAGAAATACACTGTTACATGTTTATTGTCTAAACTTACTCTGCTTTATTGTCTTTCACTTTGTTTTGGTTGAATTTTTGAGAGACAATATCTCATGCCTTACTGTAAAACTAACATTGTTGTTTTTAGAGGATAAAACTTCTGCAGAAAGATCTGAGTACGATAGTGACAAACACCCAAATTGCATGCGACGCCAAAATGGTGTTGCAGAGGACACTGCGGGGCAAAGCTCAAGCAAAGAGGTAACTATTTTACATTTATTCAGCAGGTAGGTTAAAGTTAGTATCTCAAGGTTAAATCACCACACAAACCATTATTGTGGTTGGTTTTTTTTGTCAATCAGAGCTGCGATGCTGGAAAATGATTTAATCTCAAGCCAGGAAAAATCTGATGAAATACTGAGAAGACAATTTGAGAACTTTATAAATCAGAAGGGGGTCTCTGAAGACCTGCAGAAGGCATTAAAGAAGCAGCAGGAGCTTTATTCCACTATTATAAATGATAAGAAAGCCATCATAAATGAGCTTCTGCAGGTAACTCCATTCAGTTCTTATGTTTTATTTTGTTTAGTTTTTTTTCCAAATTCATGAGCTCGATCATTTTGTGGTGAACAGGCGCTCAAGCTCCAAGATGATAACTATGCGAGCACCTTGAGGAAGAATGCAGAGGAGGTTAATGTGATGATTGCACGGATGGAGGACCAAATTAAGCTTATGACCAAAGTCTACCGGGAGGAGCTTGCCCAGATTGAGGTGGGACCCAGTTCTGACAGAGACGCAGCTTCGAATGGTTTGGTTTCCAAGTTTCTTTTTTTCTACAATTCCACAGAAATGTTTATATACACTCTTATTTGAGCATGAATGTAATATTATTCATGGCTTGTGTTTTTTTTTCTTGTTTTAGCTATTAGCAAATTTCTGGGATCATTTCGGCTGGGTATTTCACTACTCTTTATCTACATATCATAGATCTGCTTCTAAGCAAAAGTTAACTGAAGACAGGACTTTGAGAAGGACATTCTTGAAGCTTAATGTTAACTGTCAAATTTGTGGAAGGGCCGCCGTAATCCCCTTATTAATGCCCGTTTAAGATGTTGTCACTTAGCTTTGAATCAGGATGTATGCCATGGAAGCAGTTTAAACTAATTTAGATATTTTTGCCAGTATGACTGGTGAAATACGACCAGAATTATTCCAAAACCTTGTTAGTGGCTGGAAAAGAGAGCATCGTTGAGGTGCATTTTGTCGAAGGACAATAATAAAGAGAAGGAGTATATTTATGTGTCAAACCATCTATGTGTTTAAAATTACAATCAAAAATAAAGTCAAACTTGTGCACAGGGGTTTTGTTTTTTAAAATCATAGAAAAAAAAAAGTTGTCCGAGTCAAAAATGTATTCATTCCCATGACGAATGTCTAGATGTAAACTCCCCAGAATGTAAATTTCACTAACTATCGCTGGGGTGATTGTTTGTGCAGAGTCGTCATCGGCAGGAAATAAGCATCCTGCTTACAAAAGACAAAGAAGAACTGGATCGAGAACTGAAGAAACTTTGGGACGAAGAGGTCAGGATGACTGCACTTCTGAGATGAAGCACACACGTACACGAAAGTCCAACATTTTCATTTCCCTTCATTAAATGAACCACTGAATGACTCCCATTGCAGCTCGAGAGGCTAGATGAGAGGAGAAAGAAATTGGAGGAATACAAGAGAGAGGTTCACGAGATCGGTCAAGAGAGCAATCACGTCTTCAACGCCTTGGATTATGAGAGATGCTTGAGAATTCTGGTATGTGGGAAGATAGAAGAGTGCCAAAGGGTCTTGCTTGTTGCATTTGTTATTATTCCAAAATCTATCAAAAATCAATCTGAAGGTATACATTTACTTCCATAACCACGGAGCTATCTTATTTCACCATTTGCAATATTTTCCACTCATTCCAGAACTTTCCTACTTGTGGTGGCAACATGTTGGAGTAGCTCTGTTATGTTAGTTCTGATTTGTTGCTTTTGTTGACTTTTGTTCATAATTTGTTTGGGTTGAGACGGTGGATGTTTGGCTGCTACAGGAGATCCTACCTGCTGACAGCCATCACTATATCCACAACAACTTTGAAGATTCTTGGATGATATGAGTTGCAACCTTTAATTTAACTTTGGGATTAAGTATTTTTGAATTTTAATTTAAAAAATTTAAACTGAAAAAGAGGAGCAACAATGAGATTTGTCAATCATTAATACATATGTGCTTAAAAAAAATCACAATATTGACATTTCCCTTGAAACTGAATGCCCGTAGGAGCTGGTCGCCGGTAGCGTCAGGAAATAATTTAATAGCAATCAACGGACTTAAGGTGAAAAACCTTGCTAACCTGTAAGAGGCGAGAAGGTTTTTACGACTTGACTTGTGGCTTAAGCGGTCCTCTTCTTTGCTTTGCAGGCCCAAGAGAGAGAACAGAAAAAAGTCCAGAACAGCAACTTACCCCTGAAGATGAAAAGACACTTGTACATGGAAAAGGAAGAAATACTTCTTACCACATTCAGAAGTATCAAAGGCAGGATCACCAGGTAGCACGGCTCCTCTCCCATGCCGAAACCTACGTTGCACCCGCTGCTATACGTCGACTGGTTTGTGTTTCCAGGGAGGCGAGAGAGATAGAAAAGCTGAAGAACATCTACATCGACCACCAGAAAAAATTTGCAAAGCAGAGCATTGCTTTGACAGATTATTCACACTACACCCAGAAGCACGAACGCATTAAAAACCAAGTCAAGTGAGTCAGATTTCCCGTTTCAAACGAGTGCCGCTCTGCCTCTAGAGACCTGTTTTTTGTTGTTTTTTTGACTGCGTTTGTTTCCACGTGTAGGCATTTTGCTATTACCGACGCAAAACATTTTGAGGAGGTGTGGCTGATGATTGAAGAAGAGGTAAAGCACTTAGCACAGAGAGCTTTGGCCATAGACTCGGTGATCTCCCAGCAGCTCTACGGTTCACCCGAGCAGCAGCCGGTTTTGAACCAACTGCTGCTCTCCAGTCCCTTCCGGCCCTGGAAGACGAGAACAGAGATAGTCCAGACACAGTTTCCACCGGTGGAGAGTCCGGCTGAATCTCACACCGAGATTCTGGATACGACAGAGAGCACGGAAGAGGAATTAGCGTTCATCGACAGCAGCCCCGAGGGCGAGAAGCTGGACGAGGAGACGCAGGAAGAACTGAGGGAGCTGCTGTGTGACGAAACGGTTGGTTACCAATTCAGTTTTTATGATGGCAAAAAAAAAAAAAAAAAAAAAAAAAGGGAAAAAAAAAGAAAGTTG
>NW_015112967.1:479219-491614 GCF_001443285.1 Poecilia latipinna | reverse complement strand
AAAAAAAAAAGGCAAAACACAGACACGTTGAGCCGTAAATTTTCCCGGTTTTCCCGACCAGGACTTCTTGATTGAAGCCAAGATCCTGAAGCTTCTGGCTCCTCTGGTGACCCAGGAACAGACCGGAGTAAAGCTGGGATCCATCCTTTACGTAAGCGCACATTCGGCTGCTTCAAATCACTTTCAGCACAAATATTCCAGCCTGGCACAAAACGTGAACAAGAAGACATGCCGTCTTCTATTCTAGACTTTGGGTATTGACGAAAGGGATTTGCCTAAGTTGATGGATTTCCTGGTGAGTTACACGGATCAGCAGAATGAGCAGACCGGGGTGAGTTGCAGACGAAGAGCTCTGTGTGGGTTTTCTGCAGCATCGACTTTGCTGAAAACTATCTGTTGATTCTCCCAGGATTCACATAGTGCCAGCGTGACAAGCACTTCGTTGGATCTCATCCACCCCAACCACGTCCTTCGTGCTCTGAAAAGCTTTCTTGAGCAACAAAGTTTCAGGTAAGAACGCTGTAGCAACGTGGAGCTGTGCTAAACTGTTTTGACATATTAGAAATCGATCAGTCCCTGTCTGTCGAAGTTCCAACTGAAGGAGTTGTATATTAGATTAGTATAATCTTTCAATATTAGGGAGCTGTCTGTAGGAAAACGATCTGGATCGTTAACTGCAGCAAAAATGACTGACATTTTTAAAACGTTGAGTCACATTAAAAAAAAAAAGTTATTCCAATCAGACTTTTTCTAAGCAGTTCATCTCTTTACAATTCTGCACTATTACTTAAATACTTTCATATTTCAGGTTAGATCTTGGAGAATCTAAGATAAATTGTTTGGTTGAAGAGAGTCCTCTGACTGGAGTGTGAAGGAGCACATGGAAAACTTTAAAGGCAAATAAAGAACACTGAAAGCCAATATGGAGAGAAGCCAGGACTAATATTATGTGTTCCTGCATTTTAGGACCCCCGCTGCCCCCCCAGGGTGCAGCGGGGTTGCTGCACTCTGGGAGTCGAGACGTTACCAGCACTCATCAGTCAGTCAGAGATGGATTGTCGCATTGGACAGCCAGTTAGGAAAAGAATGGAATCTATTATTGTTATGTTGCACTGTTTAATCTCAACGAGAAAAAAGAAAAGAGAAGAAAACTATTTTTGCAGCTAAAGCAGTATTTTAAGATTCGAGCATGTAATCAACCTACTGAACAAAGAGACTAGTTTACATGAATCACTATTTCTAGTTTGGACTTTATCACAAATGACTATTTTGGAAGCATCCTGAATTTCCAAACATTGCAAATGAGATAATATTTAAAGGACATCTGCTGTGTATTGACAGGGATCAAAACGAGCAACGTTTGAACATAGAACGGCCATAAAAGCATCCACATCTTAAAGACTCAGGGATGCAATCTGTGTAGTGTAAGATGCCACTTTGACCAGATTGCATCCAGCTGGACCATTTTTAAAAAAAAAGATTTGAACTTAAACATGTATAAAAGTTCACGCCTGATGAGCTTGTATGCACTACAGCCATAAACTGCTTTGGAAACCCTCATCTTTTTATGACTGTTAGATGAAATCTCTGTTTTGCCTCATCAACAACATCCAGTGCCGTCATCTTCATGGTTTCTTTTAGGACGAGCTCAGCCCAGGAACTTTCCAGACTGTGGCTCGCACACGCGCGGGATTCTTCCGGGGATGAAGCGTATTGGAATAGCCTAGGCAACATCATCCCAGAGGACAGAGTTAAACTGTGGGATTCCACATTGAGAATGCTAAAGCAGTACCAGTAAGTGGCTTGTGCAGGTAGAAAACATGTCTTCATAACGAAGAATTTTGCGGGGATGTGTTTTTGTGTTTTCTAGCGGTGTGTTGACAGACGTCTCTCAGCTAACCCAGGAGCAGGAGCGTCTGAAGGACGAGAACACAGAGCTGCGCTTGGAAATCGACAGTATGTCTGCTGCTGTTTATTATACTTCACCTCCAGGAGGACGTGCTTGTTTAGTCTGTTTTTAGCACTGCTGTAAAGGTTGAAACATGGCCCCCACCCAGCTATACTGACATGTGGATGTGAATTCACATTTAAATCAAACTGTAAGGAGTTTAATATTCAGCTTTGGCGGTGATGGGAGAATAAGAGTTTACTTGATTTCTTTGTAACACAAGTGAGGAATAAACTTTCTGACCATAAACAAAGAAGTTATTGCATTCTACAAATGATCAGAGACACAATTAGAATGAAACATTTGGTTCGCCTACAAAATTTCAATATTTTCAATTCAAGGATGATTAATTTCAGGACAATGGGGTTATATTAAATTGAAAATGACAGCTCTGCATCTTCTTTTGTTAATAGTGTGACCGTTTCTTGGTGTTTATGAGTAGTTTTATTAAAAAAAAAAGTTTATCAATCTTTCACTCTGAATTAAAAACAATCCATGTGACTTAATGTTCTTCATTTGATTTATAATGTACAAAAAAAACCTAAGATTGAACAATATGTCATCACTGCAGTTTCAGTGTGACCAATGCTGATTCGGTAAAAAACCATTTGGTATACAATAATTGTTGGCTAATTTGTTTCAATAAACTCTTTGTTTTAGTAGAAACCCAAACAGATTACATAAAAAAAAAAAAGCTCAAAAAGCAGAAGTAACAATCCTAACATCACTGTCGTTCCTGGCAGTCTGCTAACCTCCCATAACGACCCTTTTAAAAAGGGTGTAACTAAGGCCCTATTGCAGTATTTGAGATTGGATTGAGACATCCCTTGTCGAAAGTGCTTTAAGATATTTAAAGCATGCCGTTTTAATGCCCTCCACTGACCCTGTGCATGTTCTCTCACAGATTACCTGAGGAAATGACATAATCGACATGAGTGGTGCATTGCTGTGAAGCTTATATTAAAACAAAGGACTTATTAACTGATGCTTTGTGTTGTTTTTCTGACATCTCAACTACATGAAGAAGGTAAAAAAGGTCTCGTCTTCAGCCTTCCACACAATATGCTATGTTTAAAGAATAACAAGGAAGATGCAAGTGGTGGTTCGACCTTGCTGTGTTAAATCGCTTGTGGCTGAGCTCTGAGATGTCAAGACACTAATAGAAATCAATTCTGTTTTCTTATTTCAAGATGCAGAAACAAAAAAAATCAAACCCCAAAGGTGTGAATGCGTTCAAGCGGACAATCCATTCATAATACATTGTGTTAATGCTACTAAACGGGGACAGTCACGGATGGCAAGTATCGGCTTTCAGGTCATGTGATCAGTTTCTCAAACAAACCTGCATGTGTGTGAAAGAACGGCCTGCAGCGCGGATGAATCACGTGGTTCTGAATACATAGCAGCTCATTCAACCTTGAGTGTCACACAAAGACGTAAGACGCAGTTGTCTGTTTCACTGCTGTCGGTAAAGAGTAGCAAGTGCTAGTTTCCATGGTAATGTGTTTCCATGATGCCTCAGTGCTTGTGTCCTGCATTCTGGTCTCCTTTCATATTAACCTCTGATTACTTTCTTACTGGGAAAATATCAACTTCACACGTAGCAGATGGTGTTGCAAAAAAGATACTGCCTTTACATTTTCTTTGGATAAGCTGAAGATTTTTAAACTTTGAATTTTCATGCTATACCTTGAGGTCAAATATGTTCTATGACTTTAGCATGTGGGAGCATGGAGGAGCTGCAGAGATTCCTAGCTCAGGTTGGAGGATCTGCTTATGGAAAAATACAATCATTGCACTCCACAAATCTCTTGAAGAGTGGTAAGAAAAAAGTTACAAAGATTATAAATAACTCTTCAAGGTTCCTTACTTGCTCCTTGTTATCTAAATATGTTCACTGAAGTCTTGATCTTATTTCCTGTGAATGACTTGAAACAAACCGGGAACACATAGCAACTCTTATGAAAATTATGCGATCAATCGATGTGATGTAAATTTTCATTCTCATCTATTAATAATGCACCAGTGTTTTTTTTTTAATGCTGCTTCAAAACATTTATTTATTTTTTGTCCTTTTTGCATTTTACACAAACATGACAGGAATCTGTGATTTTCATATGCTTATGCAGAGTACAATGACATTTAGGCGTAAGAAAAATCTAGTCGCTGATATTTGTGCATCGGGGCACAGAAGGAGAGAAAGAGTCGTGATAATGTTCAGCTTAAAAAAAGCACCACAGTATAAATATATCGTCACTAACGCTAACACCAAAAGCATTAGCTACGAAACAAAACTACCGGACAAATCTGTGCAAAGTTGTATAAAATTCTTACACCAAAATGCTTTCTACAATCTATATTTGGATTCTTTAGTTGAATGAACGAATGACGATTAGATATGGTTCTTTATCCATCAGGCAAATAAATAAACAAGTAAATCAGCTTTGGAGATAAGATGTGTAACATGTTTAAGGCCATTGGTTTCTATTGTAACATGCAAAAGCAAAGAGAAATCAATAACAATAGAGCTGACATATTTTTTTGGTGCTTCTACATATGTGATGTGACGTCAAATCGATGTCCACAAGTGCAAAAGTAAAGGGAATGTTGTCTCCGTGTCACGGGATTGTTCTCACATCTACGGCTTTTACTTATCTGGGTCAGGATGCAGACCGGCAACAGGGACTACTGCAAATCTGACGGATTACGGAGACAGAACGGGGGCATAATGCCCGCCTACCAATATTTATGCGCAAGGGATCCCTGTGAATAACTTTGTGCTTGTCCGTGCACTCATAGAACATGGAGACATGATCTCAGTTTTATGGGCTTTGACAAACAATGCTGGGCCAATTAGATAACAAGAAGAAGAAAAGGCTGCAGTGTGGAGAGGGATGGCTGGGAGAAAGGCTGATCACATGCTGGGGATCAGGGACACAAGAGAGGGTCATGGGATGAGATTTAAAAAATTAAGGAAGAAATGGAAGAGTCCAGGCAATTTAAAAGTAAATATCTTATAGAGACTAATGAAGCCACAAGTGTAAGTAAAGCATATGATGCAGGAGTATTGATGAATGATGATACAAACAGGTAATATTGAAACAGTTAAAAATCGGAATGGTGTTTATAGAAAAATAAGTATACATTAGATTTTATAGACTAGGAGATAAATAATGAGAAACTCCTTTATGCCTACGGGAGTGTTAAGAGGGCATACATTATTTAAATGAGAAATATTTAAACATATTTATGCAGCATGTATGGAAATTGGGAGGGGGGGAACAAAAGTCAAATTATGCAGTTCTTTGCCAAAATAACAAAAGAAAAAAAACATTTTAAAAAAATTGTAAATTATGAATTATTCCTTTCATCTACGGTATGCAGTAGAAAGAACATATCAAGTAAAAGAGCTAACATTTAGATTTCATAAGTGTTGCTCGTAGTTATACACAAACTGGTTTGTAAGTTAGGCTGGAAAGCAAGAAAATCAGATGTGAAACTGTACTCTTAGGGCTACAGCTTATAAGCACAACTCATACATTTCTTCTGAATGTTTTTATTCCTTTGAAATATGCCTAAATTCCCAGCTCCACTCTTAAAAGCTGAAACGTGAAAATTAAAACTCCTTAGTAACAACGCAAACACAGGATGAACACGGATCTCGACAAAGCCGGCAAGGCTGCAAGAAAAAAAAAAAAAAAAGCATGTTATGTTTCCAGGGCAGTGATAAATATCTATAGTGCATGTTTGATTCTTATAACATATATAAATGTGCTCAACAAAAAGACAGTGCCTCCCATCCTATCTTGTAGATACGTTAGCAGAGTAATGAGTACAGACTGTTGAGCGATACAGGGAGAGAGACACAGAAAGTACACTAATAATACAGTATGTGTGGGAGACAACAGACAAAAACCAGGCAGTAGTGATGATGACTCAGAATGGTCACACATTATCTCTTCCCAGCAGCCTCGGCGGCTGTCGGGGCAGCAGAAGAGCTGATTTGGTGCGCTGAGGTGACCACTTGGCCGTCGGGCTGAACGGACTGCACTGTTTCCACCAGGCTGCCGCTGGGTAGCACCACATAGCGGGCGGCCATGTCTTTGGGCTGCAGCTCCCTCAGTCCCTCTTTGCTGTGCCAGATCCCGTAGCCAAAATACACAAGGAGACCTGGGAACAGGGCAGTGGGAGACACGTCACTGGAAGTCATGAGAACACTGAGCACAGGTTTGAAGACAGACAACTTTGGACGTGATTGTTGTGTTGCCATCTGGAATTTCTTAGGTGTTAAATGAATAAGTAAATATGCTGTTACTGATGCCGTTGCAACGTTGATAAGAACCTAATCTTCTTAAAATGTCAAATAAAAAGCAAAAAACACAAGCTAACTTGCTCAACAATGCCAATTTAACAAATGTCTAACATGCTAACATTTGCAAATTCTCCATTAACTTTTCTTAATAGTTTTATCTGTACATTAGGAATAAACAGGACCATCTGTAACTTGTGTAAGTTCTGGTTTATGGTACTTGGACAGGCTTTAGTGGTACACAGAAAGGCACCACATTTTGGTTCTAATTACTTGCAAATGTAAATTATTTCACAGTAATGTGAAATAGTCAAAAAGAAGAGGTTTTCAACCATATGATTTGACCATGTTGACAAAGCTTTAAGCAAATGTAGTTAATCATCTTTCTGCAGTGACTCTCGACCCACTATTGGGCCATTAACTCCGTCTGATCATCGTCTATGTTCACACAAGACTGCCCTCAAAAGGAAAATATTCTCTGTTTCCTTTAAGTATAAAAAAATCTTTGTGCAATCTGTTCGTGTAACCATTAAGCGCATCAAGTTCACTGATCACAGACAGTGGAGGTTTTATGACACTGCTTTCTGGAGATAAGAGCCACATCACAATATGCTAACACGCGAGTGAGGTTCAGTATTTGTGAAGTGAGACAGTTGAGAGCACATTGCAGACAGTAAATTGATTTAGTAACCAATGATTGCACGTCATTGTTTTTGTTCTTTCAGTTTCAGATTTTACGTTCTAATGTTCCTGTACTTTACAAGTATTGCAATATGATGCCAGATAATGACCAGAGTTTCCTGTATGGAGCAGAGTAACATAATGTTGCTTCTCACCCAACTATTGTGGCACACTCCTGGTCCCTGACAGGGATGCTATACTTTTCTCCCGCTAAAAATAAATACAAATATGCCTGCTGCTTGGAAATATATAAATTTCTGAAAAACATTGTGTGAAAAGTAATGGAGTGATAACCATCATTCCTAGTGAGGTAACAATCCTGCTGCAGGCTAGCACATAGTCTACTACGCAGCTGAAACACCACAGACTCGGGGAGAGATTATTAGCCAATATCAGCTTGCTTATAATTATGTCTGTTGATAAAAACAAGAATGAAAAAAAGGTTGAAAATTCTGTATAAATCAGCATATAAAGCAAAAAGACAAATTTAGCAGGTAAGTCTTGTTTTGATTGATTTAGTTTTATATTTAAATCAATAGTGAACACATTTTATAGATAATAAAAAAATAGCAATCATTGTTACATTTTTTATTCTGCATTAGTAATAGTTATTTGAAACAGCAACAGTAAGCTTATTTATCACACATTTTTATATAATTATCTAAAAACAACGTTATCATGATACCAAACGTTCTCAAACATTTAAAGAGTACATTTTAAATATGATGTTTGAACATTCTTTGCAGCATTTGACGCTGATGTTATTTTACCTATAGCAATCCACACTGTAAATCGAATCCAGGTCAGGAGGCTTAGCTTCATCATCAGGAATACGTTGAAGAGAATACTGGCACCAGGAGTCAGTGGAACCAAAGGTACCTATGCAACAAGAAAACTGATCTCATTCTCTGGTCATAGGGAATACAGTTTCACTATATGTTGCCTTATATAAATAAATTGCATGCTGAATTTAATATACAGCATGTATGAAAGCTCACCTGGAATGTTTGGTTGTTTCTTTGCGGCTCATGAATCCATATAAGTGCCAGGCTAAGAACGTAAGCTAAGGTAAAAATTACCAGAAGCATTGTGAAACACCAGACTGGGAACTGTAGCTGTTCATTTCCAAACTCCAGCACAGCACAGAGGGAAACTGAGCTCACAATCAGGGTCATCACACAGAAAGCCACCACTTCGCCTGGTTCACAGTCTCCCAGCAGCCTGTCCAAGTAGGGTTCCCAGTAGGCCTTCAGGTGCCCCACCCCACGCCGCTCTCTCGTCCTCTGCCTCTCCACCAGCTGGAGTTTGTCGGAGAAGGACTCGTACTGCTTGGGCTCCTCGCTGTCTTCGGTTATGGTCTGTGACTCTGAGGGGGCAGGGGACACCTCTGCGTTGACGTTGGGAGATGTGGTGGTGGTGTCTTTGGAGTTGTTCTTCTCTGGTTGGAAGCGGAGCACGATAACACTCGCTGCCACGAAGGTGTACGCAAGGAGAGTCCCAATAGACAAGAACTGAACCAACGCCTCCAGGTCAAAGATCAAAGCCATGCAAGCCATAAGGATTCCAAACACCAGAATGGCATTGACGGGAACTTTGGTGACGGGATTGACCCTGGCGAAAATGGAGAAGAACAATCCGTCCTCTGCCATGGCGTACACAATCCGAGGAAGGGAGAAGAGATTGCAGAGAAGCACAGTGTTCATGGCTAATAAAAAAGAAAAAAAAATAGTATTTGTCAAAATACAGCACTGAAAAGTATATTGCATATTCATATTGTACTTTCTTTGCAAATGCTGATACTCACCACAGATGGATCCCACAGCCACAACAATTCCTGCCCAACTGTAGCCACGGCGAAAGAACGCGTCTGCCAGGGCTGAGTTAGGGTCCAGGGTACGCCAGGGTACAATCAATGTGAGCACGCAGGAGACCAGGATGTAGGCTGTCGCCGCAAGTCCAAGAGAGATAGCAGTGGCAATGGGAACAGCCTTCTGAGGATTCTTTGCCTCTTCGCTGGAGGAAGCAATCACATCAAAGCCCACGAAAGCATAGAAGCATGTGGCTGAACCTGCCAGGATCCCTGACATCCCGTAAGGCGCAAAGCCACCTTGCTCCTGGCTCCAGTTGGCAGGGTCGGCAAGCACAAAGCCGAAGACCAAGATGAAAGCAATGACACCCATGCTGATGGTGGAGAAGATGTGGTTCAGATAAGACGACACTTGAACTCCGAAGGAAATGAAGACAGAGGCAAATACAAGGATTCCTGCAGCCAGGAGGTCAGGGTAGTGGGCAAGGAAGGGCACATTCCACTGCATGATATGCGTTTCAGTGAAGTTCTGGATAGCGTGGTTAAAAATTGAGTCTAGATAGCCACTCCAGGCCCGTGCTACTGCAGCACCGCCAATCATATTTTCCAGAATGACATTCCAGCCAATGAGAAAGGCCCACATTTCTCCCACTGACACATAGGTAAACATATATGCAGATCCTGTTTTAGGGATGCGCGCTCCAAACTCTGCATAACAGAAGGCAGCCAGAAGAGAAGCGATACCTGCAAAAACAAAGGATATGATGACAGCTGGTCCTGCCGTGTCTTTAGCCACCGTTCCCGTCAGGACATAAAGGCCAGAGCCAACCATGCCACCGACACCCATCAGAGTCAGGTCCAGCGTGGAGAGGCAGCGCTTCAGGGAAGTCGCCATCATGTCACCGTCGAGTGTCTTGAGCCGGTTCAGCCTTTGACAAAGGCGCACAGCTGGTGCACAGCCCGTCGAACAAGTTGCCATGGCTACAGTGTTAGACAGGTCAGTGGAGTGGGGTGGGTGTTGTAGCTTTCAGACTGGATCCATTAACTACTTATGAAGATGACCTGCAAGACGAAAGAAATTCACACATTAGAACCAAAAAGAGTGGACGGTCTATGTTTTCAGGGCAAAACTGTATGCTCCACTTTAGGATCAAGATCAAGAAAATATAAAGAAAGCTTTTGAAATGTAAACTGTGCCGATTTTTTGTTTTTAGTCAAAATATCGTCTTCGCATCGCTAAATACGGTCCCCGTTTTCACAACTTTGGAAAGTATCATTGTTCCCAAGCAATAAATTTACCTAGATTGTTTTTAGAGAGACAACAAATGGCAACAGTTTAAAATGACCATTTATTCCATATGGATGATCCTCGAATTCACCATGAAAACGCTAATATGCAGCTTTCATTCTGATATTAGCTTTTAATTTGAATGCCATGCAAAAGCAACAAAGTTTGTCCTTGCAGGATCGCAGGTGGGCTGGTGGCCGTCCCCAGCACCCATTGAGCAAAAGGCGAGGTATACCACAGGCTGCACAGGGCGACATACACAAAGGACAAACAACCATGCACACAGACACACACCAGGACAATTTAGAGACACCATTTAACAGTCATATTAACAGTCATGACAGCTGCAACCTCAGGCACCTGTCCTGGACAGGTTGTAATGAAATGAAATTCCGCTGTGCTTCTGTATAATAACAATAAAGTCCGATTCTGGAGTTTTTGGATCGAGGGAGGAAGCTGGAGTGCCTGGAGAGAACCCACACATGCACAAGGAATGTAAACTCCAAGTTACATGATGTAACATTTGGAGACAAATCTGGGATTTAAGAGGCATTTTCTTATTGGGTGAATTTACTAGTGCAGTAATGGTGTTTGCAGTCAGTGCATGTGATCATAAAAAACATGAATTCCTGTTGGGGGTGTAGCTGTTGTTTGAAAACATTAGCTCATCTTAAAAGGTCTTTAAAGACAAAGCATTGTTAAGCAAGTTTTTCACCCAGGGACTGTCAGCTGCTCATAGGGGCATGATCAGCCTCAAAGGTCAGATCCAAAAAAAAAAAAAGGTAAAAAGTAAAGGTAATTTTATTTATATAGTACATTTTCAGCAACAAGGCAATACAAAGTGCTTTACAGGAATTAAAAGAAAATACAAACAAAAATAACAGACCAAAGGAAAGAGCAAAAGAAGAAAAATAATCTAACATTGATCTAAAGGTGCTCCTGTTCAGGGTTGCTAAATATCCTCTGGTCTAATTCCATTTCTGGGTTGGGAGAACAGGAGTCTAAAAATGTTGATCCAAAAGTGTCCTCTGGGCTTCTGGTCTCTGCGTCTAAATAGTGAGTACTCCACAGTTTCTAAATACTAGATACTCCTCTTCAGGGTTGCTAGATAAGTATAAGTAAGCATCCTCTGGTCTAATTTCTTTTCTGGGTTGGAAGAATAGGAGTCTAAAGTAGTTTGTAAGGTAGTTTTTCTGGATTCTTAAATATGTTCTAATCTCTGTTCTGGATCAAAGCCCCTATAGACAAAGATAACATACATTGTGAGGAGTAAATTTTCTGTTCACTTAGTGAATAAATATCAGCAGCAAAATGCTAAAAAAAAAATATGTCTGTGTAAATTAAATGTAAAGTCAACAACACTCATGGGTAGCCAGGTGCATTATGAACTTAACAGCTATACGCCTTCAATACATAACATTTTTATTCTGTCGAAACAATGGCCCCAAGTGTACTTGTTTATATCAGAAGCGCCGCTGTTATTATCATGGATTTTATACGTGTATTGTTTTATTTCCGCCTTTCCTGTATATGTTGAAAACAGAGGGACACACAGCGGATACAGACTCTTGCACTTCTCTCGCCGGTCCACGTCACCTAAAAGGCATCGCTCAGGTGTGAAACGATGACGATATAAATTAGATTTTCCCTCTTTGCTTAGTATGTTTATTCCTTGCATTAGTACCAATAAGGATTATTCGTCCGCTTGCGTCAAACCTCCAGCATCAACATCGGAACATCATCGGATTTCTGGCCTCGATAAACATATGGCGACAGCAGGATGCCTCCCTGATAATTACGTAACGCTTTATTCCCGACGAGAAACAGGAGCGCTGTCATAAAGTGGCAGTGCGTCGTGAAATTACGTCTATCAACGTCCTTCCTTGGCTAAAAGATGCGCCACACTACAGCGAATGAAACAAGCTTTGTTTTAAATGCCACATTAAAAATTTATAACAAAATGGAAAAGAGCGCAAAGTGAACCTCACTAGCTCTTTTCTGTTCCGCGCTGCTTTCCATACATGAGTCAGGTGTGACTGTTTGTTTGATTCCCACCCGCTCCTCCCCCCCCCCATTTTCATAAGAAGACAAACAAGGAGAAGCATCAGCAGAAACACAGACATGCATACCCTTGTTGCTTTGAGCCTGCCATCGTTGCTGCGACTCCTGAACGCAGCTCTGTCTCTCCGAAGTTACTCGGGCGCATCGTCTGGTGATGGAGCAGAAGGTGCACCGCTGTGGAATAAAACCACAACGAGCGCTGCCTGCGCTGCTTCTTAAAGGGACAGGCACCTTTTTTTTTTTTTTTTTTTTTTTTTTTTTTTTTTTTTTAAAAAAAAGGGGGGGGGTTCCCCACCGTGCC
>NW_015112967.1:432333-476131 GCF_001443285.1 Poecilia latipinna | reverse complement strand
CCCGCGGAAAAAAAACAAAACCGGCCGGCCCCCCGCCTGTTTTTAAAGGGGAGGGCCCCTTTTTTTTTTTTTTTTTTTTTTTTTTTTTTTTTTTTTAACAGATCAACGGGAGTGCTTCCCAACTGTGCCCCACCCATATTAAAGAGAACCAACATTCACGGCATTCGGGCCCTTACTGATACATATTTAAACCTTACAAATAGATGTAACAATATAATAAACATGGCTTATATTAGTAGAAGTGGTTCAATTTATAAAAAGCAACTGAAATAGAAAATATAATGCATTGAATGCATTGGTCAAATAAAGACAGTGCATTATTTGACCAATGTAAATTAGGACTACATTGAGGGGAAATGTGCCACAACTTAATGATTAATAGAAATTAAATTAAATTAAATTAAATTAAACTAATATACTGACACTCTAAAGTGTAGAATCCTGCCAAAATATTTATATAAATAATGTCTAGTATCTTGAGTAAATCAAGTATAAAAAAAGACTATTAGAGGAAGCAGTTTATGTCAAGCTTTTCTGAGACACCTTAGGATTCACTTTCAAAATATTCTTGAACATTTAGACAAAGGTTTCATATATTGGTAAAAAATAAATAAATAAAAAAAACTCGTCATCAGAAGAACACCATACCTGCAAAACATATTCCCAACTTTATTTTTCCTTGAAACACTTTAATTAAATGGACAAAAAAGCCTGTCTCCTCCATCACAACTGTGCACACTTACATCCTCACATCCCATCCCACCCCCTTCTTTATGGTTAATAGGGTAATTAATTATTAATAGAGTCCAGAGTGAAGTCAGAATCAAAAGTTGTTTCCTTTTGAACACTAGCCTTACTCAATGTAAAAAGAAAATAATCACAGGAGGAAAACCAGGCTGACACAGAGCCAAAAACTAGCCTGATGTGACTTGTTAAATAGACGCAGATCTACAGCAAATGCTATACACCAAGTCAAGCAGCAAGAGTAAAGAATAATGCCAGTATAATAAATAATTAAATACCTTTAATAGGACTGTCTTTGTAGAAACTACCTAAACTAAGTTTTAAACTTGCCTTCTACCACTTTTCCCAAATGTGCCAATAAACAGCAATTAGTCAGATGTTTTACTCAGAATGGAAATGGGCGCATGTTTTACCCTAGGCTCTAATATGACTAAATGCGCATCTGTTAAGAACAGATGAAGAGACAGAAGAGACAATGAAAAGAGGGAAATCGCTGTGATGTCGTACCGTCTTTTGTACAGTAGGTGGCACTCTGTAGCTGTAATCCTACAGTAAGCCACTGAGGAGGATGCTTCCGGTCACATGACTCCCTCGCTTACAGCGCGCCAATAGTCAAATGGCTCCACCTGAGGACGTTGTCAGTTTCTTTTAGGAAAGCACCATCCCACAATGGGAACCGCAGAGGGTGTCAGCTCGATGGTGATGTATGAGGACGAGTCCGTGGAAGTTCATTACAGACACGGAGCTCATTTACAGCTGTCACCGTGTGGCAGTGAATTTGTACTAGTTAAAGCCACGGACCCGCACGGACATCCTCTGCAGCCCACGGAGCGAGTCCGACAGAGAACCAGGTTCACTATTAGCGCTTATAAGGTAGAATAAACACTCAAGTGTTATTTTCTGTTTGTATCTCAGGGGTTACAACGAGGTTCACTTTATTTTTGAAGGCGCTAATGGCAACCGCACTGGCGTTCAGGAATAAGTATGCCAGTCGACCATACCTTCCAGGAGAGTTCATCTCTGCTGACAACAGGAAGGTATGGTTAGTCCACTTCAATCTCAAATATAAACGGATGCATTTCAATAGATTAGAATATTTTTTAAGTTATTTATTTCATGTTTTTCTAATAAATTATTGTGATTCACGTAGTGTTATATTTTAAACATTTACTTCTGTTAATTTGCAATTACTGGATAGATAACCTCAAAACTCAAGTACGGCTAACGTTCCTTTTAATAAATCAGTCAAGCAGAAGTAAAAAAAAAAAGTTATGTTTAAAAAGAAACAATTACTCAAGTACAGTAGTAATCTGATTTGTTTAGGGTTTTTCCTCAGAAATTATATATATATATATATAATGTGTATATTCTGATGTGCATAATGAGCAAAACAAAAAATGAATCCAAATAATGTTTTACAACATTATGAACCAAGACATCAAAAATGCATGTATACAAATGATACTTTTCTGAACATAAACATAAAACATATCTTTCTATTAAGAGCCCTTTTATTGGTAAGATTCTAATATTCATAGTAGCTGAATTTAAGTTTTTTCTTTAGTTAAGCAATAATTGTCAAAATGAACAGAAATAGATGCTCAAAGTATATCACTCTGTATGTAATGCATCCAAATAACATTTGAGTTTCATTTTTTTGAAATTGAATTGATAAAATACTTAAACTTGTGTACCTTGAGAACTGAGATGCACCTCTAAGTTGAGCAAAATTATCTAAACATCATGGGGTTCCCTTGACAGCCTTTCCACAGTATTGACTCCAGTGTTAAATGGCCTGAGTGGTCATCTTACCAGCCTGAGTTTGGACCTGGAGGCGACATCGTGGTCAGGTCAGAGGAGGGGAGAGCCATGTTGACGTTGTCGCCGTCTGGTGAGGAATTCGGTGTCGAGTTCACGTGTAACCTGAGTCAGCCTCAGCACCAAACTGTGTGCAGTTTAAACAAAACTGATGGCAGTCTGAAGAGTCGGCACCAAGCAAACAGTCAGAATGATCAGAGACATCTGGGGAAGGAGTCAACTAACACAAACTCTTTTTCCTCACATCTTCCCAGCACTACTCAACAACAGGTATTACCTTTTGAATATTATTGTGCTTTAAACTCATGTTTGATACGATTATCATTGTTCAACTTCTCTTCTGCTTTCAGCCTGAACAGATGTACCAGGCCACCACAGTTGCACAGCATCACTCTTGCTTTGCCGTTGATCCCACATGGGCCTATCCTCTCTCCTTGGCTCGGCATCACTGGACGTCCCGTCTCTCTAACAGTGAAGATACTAAATTTGAAGAGCCAAGTAAATCCAGACAAGCTGATGACGAGATGAACATATCTGACAAAAATGATAAAGACAGAGACTCCCAGCTTCCCCAGGCTCTTCCTCTTACATGTCCATCGCCTCACTGGCACAGGTTTGTGGATTAAGTATTTTGGGCACCAATTGATTCTGTTAAATTCCAAATTTAGCACAATATTTATGCTTTTTAGGTGGAAGATTAAAGACTCTCTGGTTGAAGAAGAAATGTCAGATCTTTCAACGGAGCTTGTAAAAATATTATGGTGTCAAGGAGTCACATACAGGTAATTGTGCTCAGTTTACCTGAAGGCATTGACTTTCATCTGATGTTTCATCTCAACATCAGATGGAAGAGATTTTGCCTGACATCTTTGATCAGAGTGCCTCGGATTAATCATGATTAACTGATTATTGAAATAATCGTCAACTAATTTAGCAATCGCTTAATTGTCAACTGGAGTATGCAGACTCTAAAAAAGGCAATTTGGTGAAACAATTGACATGTTTAGGGCAGTAATTGAGCCAAAACTGTACAGAAAATCTGTAAATTTTGTATTCAAAATAAAAACACCTTTGTCTGTAAATATGTTTTAGACAAAACTTCTCAAGTGATAAGTTTATTACTGAAATAATTGTTAGTTGCAGCGCTATTGTGTTAAAACTTTCTAATTTAAGTGGGATTTATTTGCTCCATAATAACTCTCTGTCCTCATGTTCGCTCTGTAGGATACTGAGTGGAGAAATCCCAGTGGTAGAGGTTTCCCCAGGAGACGGCTCAGTGATCCGCTCCAACGGTGTCCTAAACTCTTATTTTACTCATCACAAGCCCAGGCTTCACTCTGAGGAGGTCAGAGTTCATGACATGCAAACATGTGATGAAATCAAAGTGTTGCAGGTCCCTAATTGTTGCCGTCTTTTGCTCAGGGAAGAGAAACGATGTACCATTTAAGCAGCCTTCCCCCTGGTACACCTGGACAGTTGTATCCTGTGGGCTCCATCGTGAGCCGTGCCAGCAGGTAAGATACCACTTCACTCCACTTTGTGGTGTATAAAACTTCCATTTTTGTTTTTCCAGGATTTTAACCATCGCCTATGATTCTCACAGGATTCTCGTTTGTTATAACCGGGCCAAGCATTTACTAAAGTTTCCTGTCATACCCACCTGCCTGCAACAGGTTGTTCTACATCTGTTCACATCTACAGTTCTTGCACTTGTTAAAACTTCTAATTTGTTTATTGTAATAAAACTGTGTTTGCAGGACAAATATATTTCTAAAACGATACAACCTGAGCAAAATCCTCCCAGCGCAGTGAAGATGCCACAGACAGCTGGAAGTCTGTAAGTTGTGTCTTTCAGATAATTTAATCTTAAGGATGAGGGGCGACTCCCTTTTCTTTTAACAGCTGCTTTCACACTCTGTTCAACTTTAGTTCGGATGCTGTTGCTGCAGAACTGGAGAAGATAAAGCGTTTCAACTGTATCCTTTTATCAAAGAGCATAATATGCAATGCTTGAGAAAATATACGATGCAGTGAGGTTTGGTCTTTAGCATTCTGTGCTCAGTTCTGCTGGAGAACAACCACCTGCTGAGAAGTGAAAGTGAGCAACGAAACTCAGAAGGAACAAATTCAAAGATCGCACAGGAGGATGAAGTGGTAAACGAGGACTACATTGCTGAAGCGCTTCGGAGAACCTCTGAAGCCATTAAGGAAATTGATGCTCTCATCTCAGCCGACACGCTGACCTGAGAAGTTTTTATTATTTTCACCTTTTCTGTGACGTGTATATACTGGAATAGAGTCTGAAATAAAGTGATTTTTTATTTTTAAATTTGTTATGTTGTGTTTAATTGTCAAAATAAACATATGGTGGATCAATATAACAATCTAATCATCTTAATAAGCCCCTAAAACTGGAGTCTAACAACTTCTGTTCCAGGATTCTTGATTTTTTTGTGTTTGTGTGACACTTAGTGGGCAATATAAGTAGTGCAGTCGGTTTTGATGTTTTGATATTCGCTTGAAATTTTTTCTTCAAATATAACTCAAATAAAAATGATTTTGGATTCCCACAATAATGATGAGAACTGTCACTGTTCTCATCATTATTGTGGACCATAAGCTTATCCAAGTTTGAGTCTTGAAAAAGTTTTTATACCCTGTACATTTTTTCCACATTAAAACTACAAACAGGAGGTTATGATGTGGAATAGACCAACACGGGATACAATGCATCACTATGAAGTGGAGGAATTTTTCATAATTTTTTTTTATTTTAAAAATTAAAATGGAAAAAAGCATAGGGCAATTGTAGTCAAAAGCTTGTATGTCTGGCGGTATATCCAGCTGTACATTTTTACAGACTGATTTATTTCCTCCATTCTTTGTAAAATAACCTGAATACAATCGAACTGAATGTTGAGCAACTATTAATATCAGTTCATAAATTTAGCCAAAAATTCTTTATTGAATTAAGATCTAGACTTTTACTGGAGCACTCTACACAATTAGGCTTATTGTAAACATTGAACCATCTGTATAGAGAGGTACGGTCCACAAAATAAAACTTGGTGGAAACCTACCAAAACTAAAAAGAAGGGGGAAAAAAAGAACAGATGCTACAACTTTAAAATAATTGCTTTAGTTGGTAACAAGTAATTGAATTACATTTATCTAAGTTCATTTATGATGTCTAAATTGTCAGGTTAAACAAACTTAATAAATCAGCTTGGATTAACTTAATTCAGTTAGTAATTTATTTAAATTGTGTCTATTCAACTATTGTCTTTCTCTCAGTACACATTTCATTCCAAATAGCAGTGCGGAGTCTTGCTTGTATATAGTTTAGTCAGTTGTAACTAGTCCATATATCTGAAAAATATGTTGGTATTCTTTGATAGTTGTGGACTTAGGCAGTACATATAGTAATAATATAGTATTATAAATGTATAAATGTGGTTATTTAGATATATTTTGGTTTATGCAAAGAATAGGTATATGAACCAGAAATTCTCAAAATAAGGCATTTAAATTGGTATTTTTGTCCACGTTTATATTAGAGTGCAGTAAAAGAAAAAAAAGAAAAAAAAACAGAGATTGTTCTTATCTCAGGTCTGCGGAGATTTGCAGCGTCTGACTTTCGCTGTCTCTATTCTCGCGACAAGACGCGAAGTTTCCGGTGTTGTGTATGTTCCTGGAAACATGGCGGCCAGCTTCCGCGGCCGTCCTATCCGGAGTCTTCGGATGCGGGGTGAGCATGAAAAACTCGATTCATTGAAAGCTGTAACAGCGACATATTGTAAAAAGACAAGTCCCCGTGCAGGTAATGGCCCCGGAGGAGTGTCTGACTTTATGCGCTGTGTGTGTTTTTGTCAGGTCGGAATGACAGCGGGGAGGAGAACGTCCCGCTGGATCTGAGCAGAGGTAAGCAAAGGCTTCATCGCATCACCATGAAAGCGATTATTGTTCAAAATGGATGAGGGCACTTTCTGCAAACACAACCCTGCTAACGCTAGGCTCAATATTGTACGTGCAATTGTGTTTTTGGTCGCACCACTCATTTTCTTTCTGTTTCGCATAAACCCGTTGCTAACGAATAATAATAACAAGCGGCAACCGCGAGCTAACTAAAACGAGCTGAGTTAGCTTCAGCTAGCTGCCACAGCTAACCAGCCATGACGCCGCGCTGTTGTTTTGATCGGTGTGACTGGACGCCGCAGCCTGTTATTTGGCCGGACAGCTGCTGGTATTGTCTTCGTGCATTAGTCGTGACTGTCTGCGTTGAAAATCGGGCGTCTTTCTGGCTCCTCGCTGAACACTGGTGCATGGGAAGGTCCTTCTGATGGCTTCTGAGCCAGGTCAGATTCACGTCTGCAGCGAAAACACAACATACCTGTTTGTTTACACAGAGCAGCTGCTCCGGACACCCACATTCCTGAAGATTTTATGATTGCAGTCGTGTCGTCAGGGAACTGAGGTGTTGTAGTCAATGAGCTGCTCATTGATGGCGAATTTCTAAATGAATATTTGTTCTTGCTTGGCTGCAGTAAGTTGACACATTCCTAGAATTGTGGAAACACATATTTGAGCTTTCATAATAAAACCCATTTGTTTGCCAATTTATTTTAATGGTAAAATTAGTCCAACCCTCTTATGTTGCGTTTGGTGCGTTTTATTTGCAAAAATGTATTATTTTGTCTTTAGTATTAATCTCAATTGAACACATGCATCATATTAACATATTAAAAGACTTCCTTAAATTATGTAATTAAAAAAACCCCCACTTTCTTTAGTTATTTACTTTCCTTACTTATTCGCATTTTGTGCTGGAGACGCACCAGTCATTGCCTGAGATCGAAAACTGACCAATTTCCCCAGATCAGCTCTGGTGATCTTCATCTGCAGGCCAGATGTAAAAAAAAACAACAACAAAAACAACTAATTCCTCCTTATTTATGAAATGCATCAAACATAAGAACAGTCACAATTTTTAATCTATAAAAACACCAACTAACAGCTTGCTGTTATACTTCTGTTTGGTTTAATAGCAATCCAGCTAAGGTTAGAGAAAAATGCATAAATGAGTATAATATTTGTTTAATTTTCACTTAGATTAAAAACCATTCTTTCTTCTGAATACTATCATTGTTGTTATTTCTTATTTATGCAAAATGAGAGCAGTTGGTTGCACTTTTGCCTCGTAGCAAGACGGTCCTGGGTTCGAATCCTGGTTCTCTCCGGGTGTGCCGGCTTCTTCCCGCAGTGTAAAACATGACTGTTGAGTTAATTGAATACTCCAAATTGCCGTTGGGTGTGTGTGCGGGCATGGTTGTTTGTCCTGTGTGTCTGTGTTGCCCTGTGATGGAGTGGCAACCTGTCCAGGGTGTACGCTGCCTCTCACCCAATAATAACTGCTGTATATAGGCACCAGCCCTCTATGATCCTGTAATGATAAGTAGATATAGAAAATAGCTGCCTGGATTCAAAAGTACACATTTATCAAAGAACCAGCTACAATTTTTTTGTTTGTTCTATGTGTTCTTGTCTTTAGAAAAAACAGAATCAGTCAAAATGAGAATTTACAAATTCTGTCTAAAAACAATGGAGATATCGGCACGAAAATGGCTGATTGCTACGGTAATTAGGAAAAAGAAAATGCCGTGTTTTCAAAGTCTTTAAAGTTTTTTTTTTCTATAGGACATTGTAATAACAATGTAACAATGTTATTACATTGTTTGGTAATAACAATGTTAATATCTGTGTCTCATAAGGTATGCTGGCCAAAATAAAAAAAAATGAAACAGAAAAGTTTAAGAGTTCCTCTGACATCTGTTTATTTATAACATGGGAAATTAAAATACTAAAAATGCGCTGCTATTCTGAAGAACTGGTGACCTTTGAGGACATTTTTATTTATTGCTTTTTTTTCCCCTCAACATTTTGTTGATATTTAGTTCAAACTGGTTAGATTTTGTTTGTAAAATAAAAATAAACATTTTTAGAAAAAAAAAAAAAAAAGCCCACACTAATACATCTTTGAGGAGGTAGGGTCTTAGTGTTTTTGTCTTGAGTGATTTTCTTATTAAACACAATGGCTGCCCATTAATCTTTTGTACCACTAGAGTAGAGCGATTTATGATAGCAGCCAGCTCAACAATCGTGGAAGGAACTGGCAACAAAGCTGTGAACTGTTCCTGTTGTCTTGCCTTTTTACTTTACTTGCATTTCTCAGCCTTTACACTCAATTAGTCCAGCCAGTTGAGCCCACATCCCTCCTACAACGAAGCAATTGCTGTCCATCAGCTGATATTATGACAATATAGTCCACTTTGTTTATTTTATTTTTTTTCCTGTTACTTACACTGGATTTCATTTTTCATTCCCATGCAGAACCATCTGAAAACTTCCGTGAAATCCTCCAAAATGTGGCCAAATCTCACGGAGTCAGTAACATGCGAAAGCTTGGCCACCTGAACAACTTCATTAAGGTACGGTTTTCTTTTTCTTTTTTTCTTTTTTTATGAGTCACTTCAACATTCTGTTTATTATTAGGTGCCGAATGGGGAATGAAATGTTCTGGTTGAAGCACTATAAACCAAGCTTACTGTTGACAAAAAAAAAAAAAAAATTTGGGGAAAGTTGAGAATACCTGTCTCACTCATTTTTGCGGCTCTTCGTTTATTGCTCAAACGGAGTCAGTCCTATTGGCTTTTAAGTGTTGCCGATTAGTGTGTGAGCAATGAGGTGACGGCAACAGAAGAACACAAATAATAAATCAACATGTCGGACTGATTTCTTCTTTCCAGCCAGAAGCCGAAGAACTCCTAATTGAGTTAGACGTGGTCTCTGTGGTGGGATCATCTGCCATTTTCTCTGGCCAACGTGGCTAATTTGCAGAGGCCTAACAGGACAGCTTTCCTCTTGTTCCTGTTTTGATGTACAAGAGCCTTTAAGACCAATCAGCTTGTCCTTCTCTGTAGCGTCACCGCTGACCTCTCTTTGATCCCCTCCCCTCGGGTGCCTGTCACTGTGATGTGGACAAGTTAATGTAACGGAAGCTCCAGGGATCAATTGTGCAGCTTTGTGACTTTAAAATAAAATATATATATATATAGAGAGATTTATTTACGTCCGTCTTGGCCATCATTGAATTAAAACATCCTTGTTTTTAAAATCTGTTTTGATGTTGGGAGAATTTTACATTCCATATAACCGTGGCCTCACTCTAATGTTTTGTGCATCTAAATAAATACCAAGAAAAGTTCATTGTTTTGTATTCAGTAATTCAGCAAGTGAATCTCTTCTAAATCCAAACACAATTTTTGACTGTGTTCTCCAACATTGTCAGGCGATGTTAATAAATCTTGCTCCAAAAGCTGTGGTTAACTTACGTTTTCCAGCTAGTGTGAAAGATCAGCTGACTGGGATTGTGCTGCATTCATAATCACCGCTGGTTGTTTAACACAGCATTAATAAACTAAGGTGGTGAGAGGGAGCCACTCTTAAACCAGAGACGACATGAGAATCATTTCACCTGGGGCAAGGACAGAAAGGACTCTTTTCAAATGAAGTCAAATCTGAATTACGTTGTGAAATCAAGATCCCAGAGTTTGCGGGACAAGTTGAGAAGAACAGCACCAAAGTTGCTTGAGTTCAGGCTTCAAGTTTTCACAGTTGGTTATGATGTCATCTGAGGGTTTTGGTCCACGATGTTTCATCGGTTCCAAAGAAATGTTTACAGCATTTCATGACGTCCCATGCTGCCAAAAGCACCAACACTTGCTTAAATGACCATGCTGTGTCTGATTTGGTTATTTTCTTTACCATTGATTGCCTCCAACTGATTATTGGCAGATTGAATACTGAAGAAAGTGAACTATTTTTTGTTTTTCTGTCTAATAAAAGCAACAAAACTAGAAGCTCATGCTTTTATTAGTCTTAACTGGCTAACTCAGAGCTTGGGCACTGATTCCTGCTTCTGCTCAGATGCTTTCCTCTGTCAGCCCACGGCCTTTCACTGCCTCGCCTCCAAACTGTCAGCTATGAATGGATTGCAAACAATTGTTTGCGCCTCTGCAGTGAGTGAGTGTTGTGGAGCTGGATTTATTGTGCTCAGATCACTGTGGGTGAGTTTGTTTCCGTTTCTGCAGCCTGACTCGCTTGTTTACGACCGACTTTCTGCTGAAGCACTATCACTGTGATTCCTTATAAGGGTCTCTGGACCGCTGGGGTGACCTAATGCCCCATGGAGAGCATCACATGGCTGTTTATTTTCCCCATCTCCTCCTCCTCTCCTCTCCTACGGCCTGCTTAGGCTCTGATATCAGAGCTAGATTAAACCTAGCTCTAACCCATCTTTCACTGCTATGTCAAACTTAAAGTCTTAAATCTTTTTAGCTAAAATTAAGGCGTTAAATACGTTAATCACCGGTCTGTTTAACGTCATGAATTCGATGTAGGTTTTCTTTCTTGCGGGACTTTTCCATCAGGCAAAAGTTTGAGTTGTGCTAAGACGTCTTCACTCGCTGCGTTCTGTGACTCAAGGAGGTTGAGGCTACCGGTAACAAGCTTCTAATAATTACGGTACTTGTTAGCTAGCAAGCAAACAAACAAGCCATTAGCTCCTAGCTAACGGCGATTTGAGAAGCAAAAAGCTGTTGCCAAGAGCCACAGATACAAAGAATTTCACAGTTTTGGTCCCATGGTTTGCTTTTATACATCTCTGTTGTGATACAGATGCTAAATTTTATTCACAATGGTCTTAAAAATATCTTAAAAAGTCTTAAATTTGAGTTGGTGAAACCTGTATAGACCCTGTAGGTGCAGCTTTGATGGCCAATTAGAGCAAAACTAACAGCATGCTTGCTTAGTGATAGGCTGAGCTGCTCTGATGGAGTGGCAGACACTTTCTTGTTGTGTGGAGATACCGTTGAGAAAGTCAGCAGCTCTAAAATAGCAGCATCTTTTTGCTCTGGGACTTCTCTGCTTTGTCGGCGCGTTGTAGTGTTTGCTGAGCCTGTCTGCTGGTTCCAGTCTCTGCAGGAGTTCCTGTTAATGACCCGCTGTGAGGGAACTGCTAAAAGGTTGAACTTTTGGCTGAAAGCGAAACAACACGGCCAACGCTGGCTTTGTTTTCAAAACAGGCGCAGAGAGCCAGAATGTAACCAGAGGCATTAAGAAAAAAAAAGAAAAGAAAAGAAAAGGAAAAAAAAAACTGGATGAATTATCGAAAAATATTTGCTTTTAATCATCTCCGTTGATGTGTTTCTCACTAACATTCATGAGAGCATGAATGTTACGTGGTACTGATGAGAACCACACGACGAAGGTGAGAAGCTACACTTGTTCCTGGACGTGTGATTGTTACTTTTACTTTCCAATTTACAACCCACAGGCTGAACAGCTTTCCCTCATGAGAGGAATATTGCAAACGCCACTTGACTTAATTCATGTAAACTTTACAGTACGGCTGAAATTGTTCTGTTGGTTCCAGGAGAGCATCAATAAATATCATATAATTTCAAAATGTGATTGACTGCAAATATTGAGTGCTGTTGCGCAAATACCTTTGTTCCACTAGGTGCATGTTTTGTGGTGACATAGCATAATTAATAATGGTTAAGTTATATTTTTAGAGGAATATTTGTTCTGACTCTCTGCCTTGTAATATGCACAGCTAAAACGTTTTAAAGGTACTTTTTAATCATCATTTTTTTTTGCTTTAATCAGTCTATTATTGTGCACAGCTTGTAATTTCGCAGCGTTGTCTCGTTGATTTTGACTTTATTCCATTGCTAAGAGTCTAAGTTGCTTTTTTGTTTTTGTTATGTTCTGTTTGTTCACTGTTAGCTCTTGGCTGCTGCTGTTTCCTTTCTGCTGCAACCTGCAGCTGGAATACAAACAGTTAAATATTATTGCGTTTGAGCCACAGCGTTGAGTTTATTAAGCCTGATGACCTTTTTCTGTTGTATTATCGCTGCTCAGAAAAACACCATAACTTGTGTGAATTAATCAGACAACTATTAGGGGTTGTTATAAGTTTAATAGGAAATATTCTGAAACACTAGAAAACATCCAAAACATAAAAAACAAACTCCAGAAATATTCAGAAATATTAAATGAACTGGATTAAATTCAGTCCATTTACCATTTATACTGGTGGCCATGAATTAATAACTTCTATCTGGGAGCTTTTCTTGCATTTTCAAGATAGTAAAAAGTTGTTTATTGGAATAATTGATTACCTACCCTACACCTGGTCCTGGACTAATTAGCTAACTTAGCTAATTTTAGAAGAGCTAATGGAAATAAGTTTGGTGTAATACATATTTTAAGACATTGAGGAGCATTTGAAAGTTGTCTTCAGATAATCTTTGAAGATTTCTGGAACCATTTTGAAATTTGAAGTTTGCTCGTTTCGCAGTTTAATCTTTCGTCTTTTTGTTCTGCCTTCCAGCTGCTTTGCAACATCGGACATCGGGAGGAGAACTTTGGGTTTACATATGAGGAAATCATCGTTTGGTGCGTACCGTCTGGAAATCCTGCTCTTTTCACCAACCTGTGTGCTCTATAAACCTTTAGCAGCGGTGTTGTTGTTGTTGAGCTGCCTGAGTCAGTGGCTTATCAACTGTGCCGCTCATTCACAATAATTTTATGACTCGCTACATGAAAAGAAGCGGGTCTTGTTTTATATGGCATTTGGTGATTGATTTATTCTTCTGTAGAGTAATTTATCTTGCACCTCTAACCACGAGACATATTTATTGTTTGTTATTTTTAAACTTTAGTCTGCGACTAGCTCTCCTAAATGAGGCCAAGGAAGTGCGTGCAGCAGGTTTGCGGGCGCTCCGCTATCTTATTAGAGACACCAACGTGCTGCAGAAGGTCCTCAGACTGCAGGTGGATTATTTGATTTCCAGGTGAGATTCTGCTTTGACCAGATGGAAAATGCCTGTTTTGATGACTTCATGTTTGATATTTTTATTTATTTATTTTTTTTACTTATGGCTTATGTTAGTTCTTTTTATGAAAAGGCCTACGTTTTTATGAATTGTGCAGTGCAACATTTTGGTCAACATACTTGTCTGGCTCTGATTTTACAATGATCGTCTCTTGATTTTTTTACAGATGCATTGACATCCAGCAAAGCAACGAGGGGGAGAGGACTCAGGCGTTACGGCTTGTCCGAAAGGTGAGCCGTGTGTCTGTAGATGTAAATATCCGTCCCTTGAAAGCATTTCTGTTGTCGTGTCAGTGGAGGAGTTTACCCCGACTGCACAGGCTTATTCCAGCACAAAGCCATCAGAACAATCCTTTGGGACAGCAGCAGTGTCAGTGCAGAGGGTTTGTCTGCCACCCAGGTTATTTATAGCTCTTTCTCTAGTTTACAGTAAACCTTCTACACACAGCGCTGTCGTTTTGAGCAGGGGCTGCTGCTGCACAGGCAGCAACATGGCCTCTGTTCTCTTCTTGTTGTCAGGGTTTGTTTTTTTTGTTTTTTTAAAGAATTTGAATCAGGTTAAAATAGATTTAATTAGGAATCTTGTTCTATTAGTAGACACACAGTTCTCCATAATGATAAGCAAAAAAATTTATTATTTTTTGACTACAAATAGGACTGAACTAATAGATTTGCAGACGTTTCTACACTTGCGAAACTTTCACGCACGTTCGGCTTTACCGGATTTTAGTTGAGGCTCTCTTAATGTCTCGCTGTTGTTTACGCTTTCTCATGGTACATAGTATTTTTCTGTTACGCTTTTTTTTTTGGGTTGTTTAGAGCTTTAACAAGCAAAACTTTACAAATAATTTCCTCCTACTTAATGGAGATGATGAAATGAAAATATGGGGCGATGTTGATATCCAATATTATCATTGCTATAATGGGCAAAAAACAATATTTACCTTTATTTGTATTATACAGTGGCATTTAATAAGAGTATTTGCTCCGATGAGCCCTGTTTGTCTGATGAAAAGTACTTTTTGAAAATAACAACCTTTAAGAAAGTTTTAAGAATTATCTTCATAAAACTTGCATTTCTGCCTTGCAAATGCTTCTTTTTTTACTGGTTTGATTTAATATTCTAATATTAAATGTTATTTCTTCATTAGGTGTAAGTGGAAAACCATCATTAGCAGAAATAAAAGCTGAGCAACACCAGTTTTTGTGTAGTTAACCCATGTAAATGTGTTTTGCTTGAGGTATTGACTTACTGGTCTGCTTTGGGGTTATCAAGAGATGCTCAACCCTTTTCTGTTTTTTTTCTCCCTCTGCAGATAATCACAGTCAACGCGATGCTGTTCCCCACCTCTGTCGCAAATTCTCTAATTGCTGTCGGTACAGACGGACTGCAGGAGAGGGACCGCATGGTTCGCGCTGCCGTCGCCATCATATGTGAGCTAGGTGAGGACTTGACATCTAGGTGGAACATCACAACACAGATCTAAAGTGTCATTAACACCACGAGGGGATTGTTAATGACCCATTAGCAAGAAACACTCAAGTGACAAACAAAGATGGAGGATTCATGCTGATCTTGTCTCCATACATAGTGTAGAGGACATTAATAGTAGTTCTTTGCTGGAGAACGGCAGCAAGACCTGTCATCTTGGGGTCACCGAGTCTCCATAACAGCCATTTGATGACATCTAGACACCTTCACAAACATGTCGAGTTTGCTAAAAATACTACTGGCACGTCAACTAGAACTGTGTAGTTTCATCAGATGAGACTAAGATTGAGCTTTTCTGCTACAAAGAGAACAGGTGGAACTTCTACTAAACGAAGGATGCTTTTTTTTTTGTTGTTTTTAGAAATGTTTGAAAGAATAACGTGAACACTCCTATCACATATTTGCTTTTATCCTAACTCAGTTAGCGATGTCCTTCTCTTAGTTAGTCTGTCCCAGAGGAACCGCCAAAGACATTTTTAAACTCTTTTTTTTAAAATCTAAACTTCTTCAATTCCCTGTCTCAGATACTTTTGAAGAGTCAATAAAGACCTTATTTATCACTTACATGGTTTATCTAAAATTACAGTGATTGGTTTGTTGACTTCATAACTGCAAGGTGCAGAAAATGTGGACTTGATTCTGCTTTGGTAACAGAATATGTTAAATCCCACTACAGTTCAAGTCTTTAGCAACCATCAACTGTGATGAAATGTGAAATCCACTCCGTAATTTAAACTTTTAAAAACTCTCCCGGTATAACTGTGCCGTTTTGTTCCCGTTTCTAGCCCTGAAGAACCCAGAGGTGGTGGCCAAACGCGGAGGCCTAAGCACAATCCTCAAGAGCGTCATCGACTGTCAGCTCAGTCGGATCAACGAAGCCCTGATCACCACGGTCCTCCACTTGCTCAACCACCCGTGCACCCGCCAGTACGTGCGCGTCGACGTGGAGCTCGAGGTGCGTGTGTTTACACGGACGTGAACCCAGCGAGATCTTGTGTGTAAATTAAACCGAGCGCTTCCATCGGAAATCATCGGCTTTAGGTTGCCCCCATGTCTTTGAGTTTACAGTAATTAGTTACAACCTTTCCTCTTAAATCTCATTGCCTGTAAATATCTTAGTCATGACAGAGACGCACCGATCACAGTGCATACGTCACGTAAGACAGGCAGCAGCTTGATTGCTAAAAATAATTGCGAAGAATGTTTTTTTTTTGTTGTTGTTGTAGTTCATCCGTATTTTTGTACTTTGCTCTCTCTCTCTGCAGCAAATCCTTGCACCTTTCACTGATTTCCACTATCGACACAACGCCGACACAGCTGAAGGACAGCTCAAGTGAGTGTGTGTGTGGGGGGGAGGGGATGAGGAGCTGAAGTGTTACAACAGAAACAAAAGGATCAATTGTGTCATTCAATCATTGGTGACAACATACAATATAGAAGCTGAGGGTAACGATGCACTGTGTCTTTGTAACATGGTGGCTGTTGATATGGATGTTTGACCCTATGCTGCCTTGCCAGAGCGGGGCGGCGGGTTGATCTATTTATTTCTGACTGATAGTTTGATTATTTGAGAAACGTAGTTTAGGTTTTTCTGCTTTGTGGTGGCAATCAAGATGCAGTTTTTGTATGAAAAGCATCCGGTTTCGAATGTGCGTCTTTTTCAGGGAAGACAGAGAATCCAGGTTCTTGTCGAGCAGGATGGCGATAGTCGCTGCATTTCGTTCTTGGTCTGGTAAGAGAGTCATTTGTGTTGATGATTATTTCAGGAAAGAAAAAAAAAAGTCTGGTTTGCTGAAGGGATCATGATCTAAAAATCTCTTTCTTTTTTTTTTTTTTATCAGGAATTATCAACTTGTGCAAAGCTGGAAATTCTGGAATCCAGTCTTTAATTGGCTTACTTTGCATACCAAATATGGAGGTTAGGGTGAGTACTGAAACACTTTCATTTATGAATAATTAAGAAGGAACTGATTTAAAAACATAATGTTTTTCAAAATCATGTAGTGTAAGTCTGACATTTTGGCTCACAAACAAAACGCTGTGCAACAACAGTTTGCAGATTATAAAACATGGTGGTGGCAGCATCATTCTTGGTGGGGCACTTTTCCTATAGCAGGGTCAGGGAAGCAGGATGGAGATTCCACTGCTGCAGCACAACAACCATAAACTTAGAACCAGAGCTGCAACAAAGTGGTTATAAATACTAAACCAGTGAGTTTAATTCCATTTGAAAATCTGAAGCAAGAAAATTGCTGTTCAAATCCAGTAAGTGATTATGAGCTGTTGAGGCTTGCAGCTGTAATTTATGTGAACAATGAAGCTCTGCAAACTGTTTATGGCTGAAAACAAATGCAGTTCAAGGGGAGTGAATACCTGTAAAGGGCTCTGTAACTCACTCCACTGATTGACTTGAATGGGTCTAATTCAGACAAATAATGTAGCTGTGCTGTTAGTCACAAACTGATCAGTTCATTGAAAACAACTCTGTTTCTTTCGAAGGAGCCTGTAGGGCATGGAGGACGAGTTTTATTCTGAAGTTTTGAGTTGAGTTTTATGCTGTAGTTAGCTCTTCTTGTCATGTGTTTTGAGACTGCGTGACAATCTGTGCAGAAAGGCTTGTTGGAGGTGTTATATGAGATATTCAGGCTTCCTGTGCCCATCATTAATGAAGACTTCACGGAGGCTCTCCAGAGTGTTGGTGAGGATGAATCCTTTTCCACCGTCAAAGTTCGTCTATGCGTTTCCTCTGATTTTATTCTATTATAAGGAAAGATCGACACTATAAAAATAGTAAATTTGCAGATTAGTTTCTTTCCAACAGTAGGACTAACTCTGCTTTTATGTTACGCCAAAGACGTGTTTTGTTTTCCGTGAACACGGCCGTAGTGTGGACTAATCTGTGCTGCTGCGTGCTTCAGATCCTGCCAGGTTCCAGGACACCTGGAGACTCTCTGATGGGTTTGTGGCTGCGGAGGCTAAAGTTATCCTACCCCATCGGGCCCGCTCCAGGCAAGAGAACAGGAATAGAACTGGGTTAATGTTCTGTCTCTGGTTTACTTGAGCCATTAACTTTTTTTTTTTTTTCTGTTTGCTTCCTTAGGGCTGACCTGATGGACAACTACCTGGCATTTGTCCTCTCTGCCTTCATAACAAGTGGACTGTTAGAGGTGAGGTGATTTTGTTTTTAATTGTTTTTTGTTTTTATCTATATAACATTTGAAATAATTGTCACCTAATTTAGTAATGGGGTAATTGTTAATTGGATTATACCGACTCAGAATTTGTTTTCTCCCTAGAACTTTTCAAGTGGTATAGTTTTGGCTTCACCTGGTTCAAATTTTGTAAAATAAATAAATAAATAAATGTATAAAATCTCCCAATAAGCACTTTTTGCATTAAATTATTAATGTGTTAATCAAATAAGCAATCACCAGATCAGTGCCACGCTTTATAAGTCAAGCAGAAGGAGCTGAGCTTTTCTGCTGGACTTCATTCATCATTTGCTACAAATATTAGATTTTTTTTATCTGCAGGTGCTTCATTTGCTACAAATCATCAAGCGTACACTAAAGGAATTATGCTATTGCATTTTTTTAATCTTATTTAAAAACCAAAATTATGTTTATTTGCATTTTTTCTATGTATTTTTAAAATATTTCCTTTCAGTATTTATACTTTTCTAATGAAAGGCTTACACTCTAAAAATAGTAAATTTGCAGGTTAGTTTCTTTCCAATCATAAGGAGCCCTGCTTCTATATTACGCCTCAGATGTGTTTTGTCGTCCTTTTCTATGTTATATAAAAACCAAATTTGTGTTTATTTGCAGGTTTTTAATGCATTTCTGATGTTGTATTGATCAATACAATATTCGGTTACAAAATAATCATTAGCTGCTGCTCTATATTTAAGTTATTACGTCATTTCTTCTCTTTTTTTTCGCTACTTTAGGGTCTGGTGGAAGTTGTGACCAGCAGTGATGACCAGCTTGCTACTAGAGCTACCATACTCCTGGGAGAGCTTTTACACATGGTAAAATACATACAGAGTTCATGCTGAGCCAAGACATTTTGTTCTTTTCAACAGAAAGAGATTCCCTGGTATTACACACCACTGTTCTCCTAATAGTTTGTATCCCTTCTGCCTGGTTTCTCCTGCTTTAGGCGAACACAATTCTTCCTCATTCCCATAGCCACCACCTGCACTGCCTTCCTACCCTCATCAACATGGCCGCCTCATTTGACATCCCACAAGAGAAACGACTGTGAGTACAATCTGTTTCTCCTCTTAAGGGAATGATTATTACTGCAAACATCAGGAATTGGGGCTGGGGATATTTTGACACTAAACATTAAATTTACATCTTGAGCCATTTTTTGGTACCGGTGAGCAAAATGGAACTTGATGAGACTGATGTATACATTAAAATAAACAAAAAAAATCAATGAAAACATCATTAATGTTTGTTGGTTCACAAGTTGGCACAAACCAAGCATAGCAAACAATGAGGCATCAGAATATGGACCAATATTATCACCGTTACAAGATTTTCTAATGTTGCTCAGCGCTAGACCTTCATTAACCCTGGGTCTGATTTATACATTTTTTCCCAACAAATGTTCGATTCTGGTGTTAAAATTATGTTTTAAACATTTAATCTTTGGGATGTCTAAATTTACAGTATGAAATGGAGAAAGCTACTTATACTTCTATTGTAAATGTGACCATTTTTTCTCCCTAAATTTTAATGAAACAGAACAAATTAGCCTCATAAAAATGATTGAGGTGATTACAATACTCAAACATTAACAATCAAAGTAATGAAATGTTTCTAAATTTGGTGATATGCTTCTATTGAAATTATATTTTAGATCATAATGTAGAAAATCGACTGATATTCATAGTGCTTGTTCGGCTCTAAACACCCAGACGCATCTCTTTTGCTTGCTTTTGTGTTTCTCCAGCCGCGCAAGTGCAGCCGTGAACAATCTGAAGCGTTTCCACGAGAAGAAGAAGAAAGGTTTGAAGCCCTACAGTCTTTACCTGGACCACATCATTCGCAAATCTGTGTCGTCCCACAGCCGCAGAGATTCCCACTCGCGTGTCCAGAGGGACATCTACGTCATAAAGGTGAAGACATGCCACGGTTTCATGTGCTGGGTTTCGTTACCCTGACTGTTTGTTGTAATTTCGGGCAGCTTTGATTAGAGCCCACTCTAAAATCACCGTGTCTTTTTAACTTAAGTAACCGCCTGTTGCTTTTCAGGACACTGAAGAAACACTGCTGATGAACCTGAGAGACAGCCACATCCTGAACCACAAGCAGAACTTGGAGTGGAACTGGCTGCTCATTGCCACCATCCTGAAGGTCAGGCCTGCTCCCATGCAGCTGCACATACTTAAACGTTTTCTGCTTCCTCCTTTTCTAAATAATGCTGTATTCCCCTTCAGTGGCCAAATGTGAACCTCAGGAACAACAAAGATGAACAGATGCACAGGTAAGATTAACTTTGTCGCGTTAAAACGGGCTAACATGCTTCTGTGGCATTTGGGTTTAAATCCTCTGCATTTGTTTCTATGCCGTGCAGGTTTGTTCGGAGGCTGCTGTACTTTTATAAACCCACTAGTAAATTATACGCCGGACTGGCTTTGGATCACGTTAAGGCCAGGCAACTCACTGTGGTTGGGTGTCAGTTTGTTGAGTTCCTCATGGACTCAGATGAGGTAAGACAAACAACAAAGCAAAAGCAAAGCAAAAATGTTTTTCAGTTCAAACCTTCTCCCTAAATTTGCGTCTCGTTCTTCTGCCGCCAGGACGGTCAGGGCTACCTGGAGGACCTGGTGAGGGACATGGTCTCGTGGCTCTGCTCGTGTTCGGGACTGAAGCCGGAGCGCAGTCTGCAGAGCAACGGCCTCCTCACCACACTCAGTCAGCACTACTTCCTCTTCCTGGGGACACTTTCTGCACACCCACAGGGAGTCAAAATGTTAGAGAAATGTGGCCTGTTCCAGTGGTGAGTGAGCAGAGAGCCTCAAAATGTTTGTCCTCTTGATGAAACGAGCTGGTTAAGTCTCAGCTTTTCACCTGCCGCTGTTGTTGCGATGTCTGCAGCCTGCTGAATTTGTGCTCCGTAAAGAACCAAGATGCTGTGCTGAAGCTTGCCGTGACAACGCTGGATTACAGCAGGGACGGCCTGGCCAGGGTCATCCTCTCCAAGGTCCTCACCGCCTCCACTGACGTAAGGATACACAGGAGCAGAGCTACAAGGCGGGGAATTGTCATGCATACAAGAATCACATACTATAATACAGCTTTAATGGAAAGCATTTGAATGCAAAAAAAAAAAAAAATGCTCAAAATCTGACTTACATGTTCAGGGCATCTGCATATGCCCTGAACATGTAAGTCAGGGTATATGCCCTGACTTACATGCAGGGAAATTCATTTATCTAAATTTAAAGCCTTAAAATGTCTTAAATTAATTTCGACAAATGTAGATTGGCTTTAAATATGTTAATTACAGGTATTAAATTTTGTCGTGTGTATTCTATGAAGTTTATTTTTCTCGTCCGACTTTTATGTCAGGCGAAAGTTTGAGTCGCCATCGGACATCTTCACTTCGTTCTGTGACTCCAGGCGGTTCAGGCTGCCTCGCTGCTCATAAACCCACGCTAGGTTTTTTTTTTTTTTTTTTGCCTCTGTCATTATTAAATGTAAATTATCAGCAATTTGCTGGACAATGTTAGTCTTTGCTACTGTCTCACCTCCCAATGCGATACTTTATGGATTCTGCACTAGAAAGCTTGGCACTGCTATATGAAATCTCATTTTCTTTTGTACATTTCTGTTGTAGTACATGGCTTAGATTTAATTCATAGTGATCTTAAAAAAAATCTTAAATTTGAGTTGGTGAAACCCTGATACATTATTTATTATTTGTTGCTCTTGTTCCAAATCGAACCTACTGGACTGAACTTGCTGAGAAGTAACGGATCGGTGCGTCTTTTCTTCACCAACAGACATGCAGGTTGTACGCTACCAAACACCTGCGCGTGCTGCTGCGCGCCGGCGTGGAGTTCTTCAGCAGCTGGGGCATGGAGCTTCTGGTCACCCAGCTTCATGATCACAACAAGGTCGTTTCCATGGAAGCACTGGACATACTGGATGAGGCCTGTGAGGACAAGGTAGCCAAATAAAACAATGCTGTGCTCTGCTAAAGCAATTGATTATATTTATCAATTAAAAATATATTGATGCTAAATAAAAATGCACAATTATACGTACCCTACTTACATTTAGACATGAGTGTCGTTGCTGCAGTCAGTTATTGTATTTAAAGATTAAATATGTTCTACATTGTGTATCTTCTGTTAGCATACTGCTGCATAACTTTAAAAATGCAAATACATAAAGTAGTTTTTCTTTTCAGTAGGGTATGTTTGGGCTTATATGTTTGGTATTCCATAAGAAACATAGGAATAAAATATCCTGCCGTGTTTACATGGCACATGTAAACACGAGTCTTCTATATTTACCGGCAGTAGAACAAGGACAAGAACTAATTATCAGCTTCTTGAAGGAACGTCTGATTCCTCAGTGGAGTGTTTCAGTATTTCAGTCTCTACCTGAAGAAATTAAATGGTAAATAATACAGAGGAGAGGAAGAACTAGATAAAACTATAGAAAATGGGATTCAGAATAGAACTGATTGTAGTCAGACTTGGAATATGTATAAAACAAGTTATGATTTTTTTAAACCTCCTACAATTAATCTACAAAAAGTCAGTTTGTATCTGCTGAACTTATACAATTTGTGGATATTTAAAATATACATATAATGCAGCAACTATTAACCTTCCTTGTCCCGTTAAGAATTTCTTTCAGATGGAAATGAGAATCTTTAACAAATATAGATTCCTAAAAGAACACATTCATTTTCAGTTTCATAACAACTTAAAATCTAGTAAATATTTTTTAAATAAGTTGATTATGACATACAGTGTAAGCTGAGTGAACAGATGTGTGTCGGAAGGTGTTTTAATCTGGGCTTATGTGTTGTGGACGTAGTTGTATTTTTTTCTGCAGATTTTCAATGCAGCTGATTATCGGTGAAAGATAGTCACTGATAAACCGCAGCCTATGACAGCCTGATAAAATTACCAATTTAATAGCTGTGAAGCATTAATATACAGACATCCATTATTTCCTTCTTTCATTTATAACAAACCATCCAGAAGAGACTGCTCTGATGGGATAATTAAAGGAAACGTAGTCCTCTGTCAGCTTCTTACTACTTCACAAAGAAGAATTAAGTCAAAATGTGTTTGTATCATTTTTAGTTTCCTTGTAAAACAAATACATTCCTGAAAGAATGGCCTTATTTTACAGTATCAACGTCTGCAGTGAGTTTCATTTCCACTATTAGAGAAAAGGTGTGTCTTTTAAAGTGTCACGTATTCTAGCAGCTCGTAGTACACGACCAACTCAGTGTTTGTCACCATGGAAACACTTTCAGAATGAGCTGTTGTTACTTTCTAAAGCAGAAAGAAAAAATATATATATATAGTAAAGGTGCCAAAATAGGCTTAGCACTGTGCTAAAGGTTATTGTGTTAAACCTGAACTCTTTTTTTGGTTTGTTTTTCTTCCAGGCCAACATTCATGCTCTGATCCAGCTGAAACCAGCTGTGTCCCATCTGGGAGACAAAGGCCTCCTACTGCTCCTCAGGTGAGTTTTTTATTTATATATATGTATATATGTATATATATATATATAAACACCACCATACAGTGTCTAATCTGATTGTCCTTGTAGCTGCCTAGCTGCTTCATGTATACCATCTGGAATGAACTGTGCTTTGTCCTTGTTTCATTGTTTAGGTTCCTGTCGATTCCTAAAGGTTTTTCCTACCTTAATGAGAGAGGTTACGTCAGCAAACAGTTGGATAAATGGCAGAAGGTATTTCTGAGATATCAACAGATTGCAAAAAAGTGTCCTTATATAGGTGACAGACTAACTCAGGTTGGCATTTGACTCTTTTATCCCGTCTTGTTTGCAGGAGTACAACCTTAAATATGTGGATCTGATAGAGGAGCAGCTGAACGAAGCACTAACAACTTACCGCAAACCGGTGGATGGAGATAACTACGTCAGACGCAGCAACCAAAGGTGAGAATCGCTGAAACCGAGACCGGCATCAGAAGTGAGACTTATTTCAAGTCTAACCTAATTGGTTTGTGTCTCCAGGTTACAAAGACCAAATGTTTATCTCCCTGTGCACTTGTATGGTCAGCTGGTCCATGATAAGACCGGCTGTCATCTACTGGAAGCTCAGGTAAAAGCTTAGGTTATTTTAGTTCTGGTTTTCGTAATGCTTTGACCTCCCAGCACCAGCTTTTCTCTTTCTCTTTTGGGACTATAATAGCAAGTTTGAACTATGTTTTGCTAGCCATTATAAATGGTCTTTAGCATAATTTTCGCTAATGTTAGCACTTAGAACGATTAGCATTACTAACCTTTACAGGTGCGCCAATAAATGGGCACAGATTTCTTTGATTTTGGAAGTTTGTCAGTCGGCCGATACTTAAGACAAACCAGTCTTATTAACCAGTGTTATCTTCCTCCGCAAAGGTCTGAAAATCATCCAGTGTCGGGTCTCGTCTGCACGTGTTAACAACAGTCACTCCATTGTTGCCAGCTTAGCAACTTTGACGTTTTGTTTTTTAGCGGCTTCTTAGACCAAAAAAAACAATTGTGGTGAAAACTCTAATGGGCAGGTGAGGCTTTTTAAAGGTTGTTTATTCTTCTAACTATAAGCCTCAGTTTCTGTGTGCATTTCCTAGCATTCGTCTTTTCAAAAGGATTTTCAAAAGGCTGCATAAGAGGAAAACAGTCGGTACAAAATTGACATCCTGGGTTAAGACAGCTCCTAAAAAAGAAAACTTCAAAAGTACAAATTAACTCGAGGAGTAAAATGGCCAGCTCATCTTCAGGATTGAATTATTAACAGATACTAAACTCTAATAAACAGGACCTTCTTCTTTGGAAAACAATTTCCTTTTAAATAGCTTCTTATATATTTTCTTCACAATCTCTAACTTCTACACCTCAGTCACTAGAAAATGCCATTATTGAGTCTTCTTCAGTCAGTGTCAGCACACACACAGAAGAGTGTCAGCTTAACCAGGACACTCTTGGGTGTGGCGTATTCACTGATCAACAAAAACACGATAGGATCTGTGACGTTCCACTCTACGTTTCCCTGTACATCTCTAGTTATTTCCGAGTTTTCCCATGTTTTTCCCTTTGTCTGCAGAACGTTGTTCCAGACCTCAGCTACACGGTTCGCTCCCCGATGCTGGACACCTGGGAGGGCGTCAAACAGCTGAAGGCTGCGCTCTGGGCTCTGGTCAGTAAAGTCTCTGATTTAAGTCTTTTCACTCAAGACTCCGCTGCCTTGTTGACGATCATGTTTGTCTTCTGTTCCAGGGCAACATCGGCTCTTCGAACTGGGGTCTGAATCTCCTGCAGGAGGAGAACGTCATTCCTGACATCCTGGCGTTGGCTCAGCACTGTGAGGTGCTGTCAGTGCGCGGGTAAGCTCCGCTTCATAGGATTTCACCTAAAAACCAAAAAGGAAGAAGAGAACGAAGCTCAGGAAGTGGAAACACCATTGAGTGACGCACACACTCTTCGTTCCATCTCCAGGACCTGCATTTACGTGCTGGGCGTCATTTCCAAGACCAAGCAGGGATGCGAGGTTCTCAAGCAGTACGGTTGGGACGCGGTCAGGCATAGTCGCCGGACGCTGTGGCCTGTCACGCCCGACGAGGTGGACACCCAGCTCACGTCGGAGCTCTCCTCCGTGCCGAGCACGCTCAGTCTGAACTCGGAGTCCACCAGCTCCCGCCACAACAGCGAGAGCGAGTCTCAACCAAGTACGTTACACCGCTGTGTTTACTTTGTCGTCATCAATTAGTGTTTTGTTATTTGGCCAAACGTTTCAGATCATCATCCTGTTGAAAAACCCATTAATGAGCCGTCTTGCTTTCCAGTGAGAAGATAAACAGGCCAACAGCATCACACATCCTTCACCATGCTTAAGAGTGGCTTTGTTTCACACTGTTGACTTTTAAAATGTTCATCTGAACATATTAGTTGCTTCAGATATATTTGTTTGAAGAGATTTTTAGGGGAACCTGTGAGTGTATTGTTTAAAAGCAGCTACAAGGCGATTGAGGCTACTGCTAACTAGCTGCTAACATACCCTATGACAACTGGATCACTTCTGTTGCCAACAATGCTACATGCATTCTATGCAAAAAGGCACAACACTATGAAATGTGCAATTTTCTTTTGTCTTACATTTCATTCATCACAAATAGGTCTTAAAAGTCTTGAGGTGGTTAAAACCTGCCAAAAGCCTTGTTCTTGTGGTTGGAGTTTTCTTCAATCTGCTACAAGGTTTTTTTATGCACCTCATCTAGTTAATGTTCTTGACACTGTATGACAGCTGTGGTTACCTTCCTCCTCTCCACCCTGTATTGTATTTTTTTTATCCCCTGTCTTCTCTCCGTTTCTAGACATGTACATCCTGGACGATGACAAGTGTGACGGTTTGGACTCGTCCGACGACCCCTCTTTCTACCCGCACTCCAAAGCCGTCAAAGATCGCAGCCCGTTCACAATCCTCGGTTCCACGCGCTTCGTTCGTCCGCGCTTCCTCAACTCTCTGTCCCTCCCCAGCAAGAAGCTCCGCTCCACTAGTGATCCAAAGAGTTTCTCCGGCTCTCGCACCCCGACCGATCTCAAGATGGAAAGCCCGCGGCGGAACAGGACGGTGACGGAGCCTTCGGTCTACAGCCCCAACCAGGGAGACGTCTTCACCTCAGTATTCAACAGCAGGGGAATGCCAAAGAGTCCAACGGTGAGCCTGGAGACCTCCTTCGTCGGGACCAGGGGCGGGTCCGAGGAGCAGCTGGTGGACGGCAGGCTGGTCCGGGGCGGGGGCTCGGGTCTCGGGCTCAGTGGACTCGCCGGACACGGGGTGGCGGAGCACCACAGGGAGCAGAGCAGCCGCGAGCGTCTGGCCGGGGACGGCGGCTCCTCTGGCGGAGGCAACATGGGCGGAGGTGGCGGGGGCACTCAGTTTAAAAGCCGCAGCCAGAGCTTTAACACGGATACGACGACCAGCGGCATCAGCTCCATGAGCTCCAGCCCCTCCCGCGAGACCGTGGGAAACCCCGAGCACCCCGAGGTAGAGCCGGACTCCTCCGACTGCGTGAGCCTCAACACCGTCGTGTCGGCCAAGACTGTGAAAACGCTCTCCTCCCTCAGCCCCCAGCCGCAAACCAACCACTTGTCCGCCTCCAAGTCCTCCAACGTTTCACTGGTACCCCTGGGCTCCTCGCACACGCTCCCCCGCCGAGCCCAGTCCCTCAAGTCCCCCTCCGTCACCACCATCAAGAGCCTGGCCGACTGCAGCTTCATCTACACCAGCCCCAGGGACGCGCTGGGCTACGCCACGCTGAAGCGGCTGCAGCAGCAGAGGATACACCCGTCGCTGTCGCACAGCGAAGCCCTGGCTTCACCCGCCAAAGACGTGCTGTTCACCGACACCATCACCATGAAGACCGGCAGCCTGGACTCCAGGCTGACTCCTCGCAGGTGGGTCACCAGGAACCGCAGGGCGGCAGGCCGCAGTCGGCCACTTCTGCTCGTCTGTCCTGTTTTTTGCTTTTGTTCAGATCTGACAACTGTTTGTTCACTGGATTTTAAATCAGCATGACTTAACGCTGCAGAAACACAGAATCTTAGCAAGGATGTTGGGTCCAGTTTCTAGTGCAAATATATTTGCAGACTTGGAAATGAGACAAAACTCATTAGTAACTTTAAGGCAAGAGATAGGAGCTTGTTTTTAGTATTTTTCATTTAAAGTACTAGTTCCACTGGCAGATGATGTTTCTGCATAAGTGGAAGTAGCACTTTCTGATCAATATTAAGAAATTATTTACTTAAAACAAGCTCATATATGTTGCTGAAAAGTTACTACTAAGTTAGTTTTGTGTACCAAGACGTTAGCACTAGAAACTAGATCAATAGTACTCGGTCAGATTCTGTGCTTCTGCTGTGCAGCAGCTGTCGTCGTAGTCAAGGTTCGCTTACCGTCGCCCTCGGCAATGACGAATGAGCGTAAGCGTGTCTGTGCACCTTTTGCTGTGTCCGTCAGGCTGTCAGACAGGAGGCGTACCTGTCCGGAACCGAGCGTCCCGAGCCCGTACCGCAGGCTGTCCAGAACACTTGTGCCGCGGTGGGTGGACCCGCCCAGTGTCCTCCTCAGTAGAGATGAAACCTTGTAGCTCTGATTGTTTCTGTTTGTAGTGGATTAGCGACAGCTCCAGTAGTTAGATCGTAGTGCGAGCAAATGAAATGTACAAGAGCTGGTCAGAGATTTACATCGATTTAGCATTTTTTTTATTTTTTTCTCCGGGTGCAATGATTACACACCGTAGAAATGTGGTGAAGCTTTTTTTCTGGGTATATATGCACGTTCTGGTACATAACCAGATGTTTGAACACTCATTCAGTAACCAAGTTGAAACTGTCTTCATGTTTATTTGAGGTTAAGAAGAAGAATTTGCTGATAGCCGTTCATCGTAGATCTGGACGATATGGCTTAAAAATAAAATCTCTGATTTTTTTTTTTTTCATAACAGATCCAATTTCCAATGTGAATATTATTTTTTTCATCATTTTCTATGTCTAAAAAAGAAATTACAAATGACAGAAAATGTTTTCGTATAGTGACTTTTATTTCAATCGTTCCTTCTGTGAGATATGTGAAGGAGTATCAGGGCCAGGCTTCGAGAATTTTTGGTTAATTATGAGAATGCAGGCATAATATTAGCAGAATAAAGTTGCTATTTTACAAGAAGAACGTCTTAAAAATAAGAGAAAACTCTTCTTGAGTTTTCAAGATTTCACGTGACTCAATTAATTGACACGGGGAAAATGTCTTGTAAAAAAAACCTCATATTTTAGTCAGCATTGAAGAACTATTTACTTAAACTAGCTCCCATACTTACTTTTAGGTTAATTTATTCTTATTTCAACAGTGTGCTAATGTATTTGGACTAGAAACTAGACAAGAAACACTTAGTGAGATTTTGTGTTTTACTAGTTTTGAAGTTTATTGCACTTATTAGTTTGTATATTCTCAATGAAACACTGACGCTCCAGCATCTTCTAGTTTATGAACAGGCTTGACCCTCCGTAGATCCCGGTTTATTCTTCTACAGCGTAATCAGTTTACGTTAATTTCCGGGGAACAGATTGAGTTACGTGGACAAAATTAGACGTTGAAGCAGAACAATAATCCCACCTGAGAAACTTAAGCATGGGATAGATAATCCAGGTTAGCATTAATATTGTAAAAATAGCCCTGTAAGATATTTATGTGCTATAATTAAAAGCCATCTCAAAAGCTACCAATCCCATTCCTGCTGGCATTGAAATATTACTTTCCCACACAAATCGATTGAACTCCTACATCTTTTAACCTCCATGTTTCTGATTGCTCAGTGTAAACCTGATGAATACTCGCCTACATCTAGTTTGACAAGCCCCTCCTGCCCCCCTCCCCTCTTCTGTGTGGTTTTCTCCTCACTCTCTCCCCCGTGTTCCCTCTCTTGTCCCAGCCTCTCCCCCCGGATCCTCTCACGCACCTCTCCTCTCGCCCTCCCTAGGTTCCTGAAGGCTCTGAGCTTCGCCTCGCTGGACAAAGAGGAGCTGCTCAGCCCCATCAACCAAAGCACCCTGCAACGCTGCTCCTCGGTGCGCTCCATGGTCTCCAGCGCCACCTTCGGCTGCAACGACGACTACATCGGCCTGGCGCTGCCCATGAACATCAACGACATGTTCCACATCCGAGACTCCACCTACTTCCAGCAGAGGATCAGCCCGCCCTCGGAGGAGCGGAAGCGCTTCCTGTTCGGCGACGGAGACGGTAACGCCCACTTCACGCCGGGTGACGCGCTAAAAAAAAACCGTGAGAAGGTGGATGGGTTTGTCAGGTGAACTTTTGGTTTTGTGGCGACCTCCGCAGGGGAGCGGCCCGCTCTGCCGTTACTGAAGCAGCAGTTCAGCATCTCGGAGCTGATCGCGTCGCGAGGCGAGACTCAGAACCACCTGGTGGATTCGGAGGAGACGGGTCTGCAGGATCACTCTGAGGAGAACTGTCTGTACTGCGTGGGGGCCAGCGTCCTCGGCTACCCCACCCAGCCGCAGATCAACAGCACTCACTCTCGGACAGGTGGGGGCAGCGGAGGGATCCGGACACGCCAGTCTTGCAGCTTTTCAGCTTTTTCAGTCGGAGCAGAGTGTCAGAAATGATCTTTGTGTTTCATTTTTACCCCCCAGATTATGTCGACTTCCCCTCCTGGGGCGGTCAGGGGGGCCATCGTCTGGAGGTGATGCCTCAGTCGAAGTTCTCTGGTGTGTCGGGTTGCAGCGATGCTGCTGTGTCACAGGGGTCCATCTGCAGCACGCCCACACCTGGGGACATCGTCATCGGTAAGAACTGAGGAAGGGTCAAGGGAACCACACCACTGTTTGCCTCAAGCGCTGTGGTTTAGCATGATGGTGCCATCACCGTGTTTCTGTGTTTACAGGATGATTAGCTGCTTTTAGTTTTCTGTCACTTTTAGCATTTTGAATATGTGCGGGGCAAGTGTCTCAAACTCCAGTTGTCCAGCTGTCCTGTAATTTTCACCTGAAATGGCTGAATTAGGAGCTAATAAGCACGAATTATATTTTTAAGAGTCTCCAAAGTGTGAAAATTTGTCTTGAAAATGCTTGAAAAGTGTTTCATTTTGATAATAGGTTCTGGTAGTACCAAAAAATATATATTTTGGTAACTTAATTTTTTTTTTTTTTTTTTTCAGGAAAATGTACTATAAGTTATGGTAACTTTTCTTCTTTTTTTTTTTACACTGTATTTCCAAAAAATACATTTGAATATAACAATCTCTTATAGTTATATATATATATATATATATATATATATATATATATAAAACTGAATAAAAATTACATAAATGTGGATATATAAAAAAAAATCATAAACAAGCAATTTTAGTCGTGTAGAAATAAGTTATTAAGTAAAAACACAGGAAATCCCCAGATGGTGCCGACATGTTAGAAGGGCAAAAAAAAAAAAAAAAAAACCCAAATTTTTTTGTGTTTCATCCTCATTTCTCTGAAACTATAGCAGCTTCTGTGATACTAACTCTTCTGATGGAGTCTTCCAAGTGTTAGCTTTGTTTTAGCACCAGGAATATTGAAAGAGTTGGTAACTGCTGATTCAAACCCCATTAAATTTGGCTGTGTTGTTTCAAACACTTGAAAAAACCCCACAGGGCTTAACAAGTGCACGTCCTCCGCAGGCGGGAAGGCGATATCCGACGACGGCCCCGCCTCCCGAGTCCTTCTGAGGAAGGAGATTCTCCGCCTCATCATCAACCTCAGCTCCTCCGTCGGAACCAAAGGCCACGAAACGGGACTGTTGACGTGAGTCGGCTCTTTCGCGCCAGCCGGGCACAGAGAACCCAACGATGGTCTGAAACGTTAAGAGGTGTCGCCTCAATTTCTCGTCTTTCCCCAGGATAAAGGAGAAGTTCCCTTACGCGTTCGACGACATTTGCCTGTACTCCGAGGTTTCCCACCTCTTGTCCCACTGTATGTTTCGTCTGACTTCGAGGCGCTTCATACAGGAACTCTTCCAGGACGTGCAATTTATGCCAGTAAGGGAACAAAACTCTGTCCTGATTTCTTTGATTCATCAAACTCTGCGTCTTGTTTAACCACTGCGTCTCCATCTCTCAGATGTACGAGGAAGCTGAAGCAATCCTGACAAAGCTACCAAAACCCATGGAAGAGGACGTTAACCCGCCCGCGGAGTCCTGATCGTCCTCCCGTCCGCCCTGTGTCTAGTGCGCCGCTGCAGTCCGGACTCCTCAGCGCTGTGGAAAGCAAAGCAGGTCTGAGGCTCTACGGACAGAGGGACGTTGGGCTGGTTTCTGTTGCTTGAAACAGAGGAGCGTCGCTCCGCTTCCCCATGAGCCGGAAACAAACAAAAAAGAAAAAAAAGACATAAACGACCGAACACATATTTCATGCTGTTTCAGAAAAGAAAATTAACAGCAAATTTGCCAAAAAACTGTTTTCCACAACACAGAAATATTCACTGTCAGATCATCATAAAAACTAAAGGACAATGATGGTGTATTAAATAATAAAAAAAATGGGTAAGTAGTCCTTAAAAATCAAATCATGTTATAATTTCTGCAGATTTAGGTGGTTTCCCTTAATGAAGCGAGTAAGGCGCATCGTCACGTCTGCCTGGAGATTCCTCGGACCTTGCCTTCTTTTCTTCAAACAGAAACACTACAACGGATCCTGCTGCTTCGAACTGGGGCCGTCCCGGTCCAAACCTCCCCCACCTCCACCTCCACATCCCTCCTCCTCTTGCCTCACCACTTCGTAGAACCTTAAGCCTCCTGTCAGCAGAGACAGCCCGCTAACCTTCTATTTCAATTTTTCTATAGCAAGAAAAATTGCTATATTTCTTGTGTCACAGACAATCAAACGTCACTAGTGTTGTATTTTCTAAAGCATTATATCTGCCACCTTTACTCGGCGAATAAGGAGAATAGCATGTGATTTGATGCTAGTTTATTCCATACTTTACTTGCTTAGGGCCTTTGCTGTTTTCTGTTCCTCCGCTTTTTTGCATCTTTGGCGAGCTTCGAAGGAGTTGCGTTGGTCTTTCTCTCTTGCTCTCTCCATTTTTCCTTTTTTTTTTTTTTTTTAAAGATGCTCACTTGTGTAAGTAATCTGTAGAAAGGTTGATTACAGATGCACACAGATGTTCCTGAAACTTTCACAAACCAGCAGCTTCTCATCACGGCGCCTTCTTTACCTCTGTGCTTCACCCTCTACTGCATGTTCAGCAAGCATGGCAAGGTTGTGCTTCACCCTAACTTATTTCTGGCTTATAAAACATTTTTTTTTTTTTTTAACTATTATTATTATTTTAAAGAAATCATAGGTTGCCATTTCATGTCGCCATGCATTGTAGGAATAGAGTTACCACCCTGGATCTGTTCAGTATCACTATGGGAGGACGACTGAGGAGGGGAGCGGTGAAGAGCGATGACTAAAGTTTATGTAAAAGGTTTCCAGGGAAACAGGGTTCTGTTTCCATTGGCTTGTCTTTTTTTGTTGTCTTTTTTTTTTTTTTGCTATAATGCTGCTACACAAAATGGACTCATAGAGAGGTGATTCATAGATCCGCTGAGTGACGTCAGATCCGATCTATTTATTATATGTCTGTACCATAGTGAGTTCAACCAGAGAAGAAAAAAAGTTATTTATATTTTTCCTCGAGACTGTATTATAATTTAATTTTTTTTTGTTTCTTTTTGCCTGAATTGTGTTTCCCTTGTATAATGTGTACAGTATGTTTTTGGGGCATTGATGACCTAAAGAAACATACAATCCTATCAAAGGGATGCATTGTTAATAAAACAAAAATTTGAAACACCCAGAATAATTCTCCATTATGTTTTTCTTTCCTTCCCTTGAATATTTAATTTCACAGTTGACTTTAAAGGCAAACCGAAGGTGACAAAACCATCAATTACTTTCTTGCCTGTTGAATTAAACCAGGCATCTATTGCTTTAGGTCGAATACAAATTTACAAAATGGCTGCCGAAATGTTTTGTTGTTTTTTTTAATTTGCTCATTATCCGATCTGTTTTATGAAGCGATCCAGTTCCTCACGTTTCAGCGTGGATAATAACTCTGTCTTGTGTTCCAGCTGTGATGTGGAGCAAAAAGCGCCTGAACAAAAGTGAACTCTATGCTCCTCGGGCCGTTTATGAAATATTTTAGAAGCCACAAATCCTTCAAAGTCCTATTGAAGTTCTTGATAGTTGTTCCCGATGTAATCTCGCTGCTTTTAATGAGTGACGAGGGATCAAAGGTCACAACTTTATTTTGACCGTCGTCCTCACATTTTTCTACTGAGCAACTCCTACAGATTCTAGGAACTGTGTGCGATTTCTTAGGAAACAAGAAATCACTAGATTAGTATATATAAGTATTAAAATTGTTTCCCATTGGTTCTGAAATTGCCTGAAAATACCTGCACTTCAAATCCAGCTGGTTTGAAACTACATTATTAAGGTTAACAGGTTAGTTAAACTTTTTGACACCTCTCTTTTTGTTGCCTGTTAGTAAGAATTAAATTACGTTTTGTAATATTTCAGGAATGACTTGCAGGCCAAAAAAGTAAATAAAAAAAACCTGGACCGAGACGGAAGTAGTGACCATGTCGTTAATTCACATCACAAAACCCTCAGTAGCCACTGTTACAAATATGAAGTCGAGCATAATTGTGAAGATGCAGAGAAATTATAGTTTACAAATGCAAAAAAAAAAAAAAAAGGGTTCTGGATTTGTCTTCAATCCTCATTTGCTCTGATGCCACTAAATAAAATCCGGAGATTCATCAAATTAGCAGACGGTGTCCACCTGTGGCATCGGCATCAGTTCAATCTATGAATGCCTCTGAGGTTTTTGTTAGAGAACAGCAGGAACAAACGGCATCATGAGGCTCAGTAAGAAAAGTCACTGTTAAAAGAAAGCCGGCGTTTGAGAAGCAGCAAACACCAGAATGACACCTAAAATTTCACATTTTGACCAACATGCAAAATCCCAATAATACACGGTGTTTGGTGATTTGCTAAAATACTAACGGGATGATTCTCCTCTGGTTTTTGATCACATTGTTTAGAAACGTTTCCTGCCCCATTTCTGGTCCGGAGCGACACGATTCCCGCTGAACACGCAGAAGTGTGAAGCAGGGACGAAAAAAAACAAACAAACTCGTTTACGTTGCTCACTTATTTAATATTTACGGTAGAACAACAGGAGTTGTCTATTTTTATTCTACTTAAACATTTTTAACATCTTTACAAGAATATACAGGTTTATAGGATATTGTCTTTTACTGTGTCCCTCTGGGAAAACGTGAAGTTTCAGTGCCATTACAAATACACAAACTGGCCATTTGTTTCAAGCGTGATGAAGAGTATTTCATAGTCTTGTGAGTGCTGTGGAGGCATAAAATCGCAGCCTTTGCATTTAGTGAGTACATAAAAAAAGAGAAAAAAATAATAAATTAAAAACATGTTAGAACGCAACTATTTTTTGCATTATATCAGTAACACTTAATTACCTTTCGTAAAAGAAAACCCTACTCACTTTCTTTCTTTCTAAAAAAAACAGAAAAGAAAGGACATTTCTCTGTTTAATAAACATTTTTTTTGGTGATTGCACATTTTCATGCAGGATACATAATAAAAGAAAAAGTACAACAAAAAAGGCTGGAGTGTGCTCTGTTAAAGCTATAAACAATGCAACAATCCTATTTAAATTATGGAGAAAACTTCTCTCATCCGTTCACCTATCTATTCACTCGTTCATCTATTTTCTGATGCTCTCAGTGAAAGGCAGGCTCTCTGCAGCGCTCCACGGGAGGAGGGCGGGTTGTCAACCACATTCAGTATGAAACAAACAAACAACAAAAAAATCTGCAAAAACTGTAAATTTGAGGCATCATGTTGCAGTAGCCTGCTTTTGCATTATTTCTACAAATATTGCACAACTTTACGTTGTCATCATCCTTCCCAGAAGTCCATTTTCTGGCTGAGGTACAAAGTTGTGTTAATGATTTCCATATGAAGCTGCAGGCGTGACTCCATAGGCACTTTGTGTCCTCTGCGTCCATCCTCGCTCCGTGTTTTTTCACAGGAGTTTGCTTGGCGGGGGGCGTGTTTGTGCGGCTGACTTTCAGAAACTGTCTATTCTCACCTCTTTCTCCTCTTCCTCGTCTGTTTGTGAGGGTTTCTGGGAGTCGACTGATGCTTTTTTGGTGGACGAGTCAGTTTCCTGAGTCGCTTCATCCTCCAAATAGGACATGTTCTCATACATTTCTCTCATTTTATTCTTCTTCTCCTCCTCTTTTTTGTCCTCCTGCTGCTGCTGCAGCAGCACTGCTTTGTTTACACCGGGACCTGAAAAACAAGGGATGGGAAAACTCAGCTCCACCGCTGCCACATGTTTCCCCCCCAAATGAGAGCGAGCCGGCGACGCAACGGTAAATGTTCATACCGAAGTAGCTGAGCAGCACGGGCAGGAACACGAGTCCGTGGGCCATCCCCAGCAGAGTGATGACCAGGTTTAAGCGGAAGAAGAAAATCTGGATGAGCTGCGCTTTGGCAAACGCCAAAACGAGGATGCCTGGCAGGTTTGTCATTGCAACACCGGCGAACACCTTCAGGGCAGCAAAAAAGGAATATTAAACCTCAGGTGGCATGTTACCGTGTCATATAACACTAATATCTGGTTTCCTTACCGCGCTACCCATGGTGGCTGTAGCCTCTTTGGCTCTCTCAACGCGCGTCATCTTAGTGCTGAGCGCAAAGGATCTCGTCATGTGGGACACAAACTCCACGGAGATGCCCACTGCCTGCAAACAGCACAGATTATAATGTTCATGAATTTAAGAAAAAAAATCACTACATGGATCAAATACTTAAGTACAGAGTTCATCCATGACTGGATATTTCATAGCGAGATGCAAATTTGTCTCTTTTTGGACAAAGTTATCTTCTTTTCAATCAGAAAAGTAGAACAAATTATTTTGCTCTCGGTTATGTGTGCACATGTTTTCTCTGTCCTGCTGATATGGCTTTTATTCTTGCTATTGCACCATTGACACATTGAGCTGCGCGTACATCAGCACGATTGGCAGCGCTAAGAGACGTTGCCCTACCGTAACCAGGTTGATCAGGGCCACTGCGTTGTAATCTATGCTCCACAGCGTCATCACCCCGACGGTGTCCACGACGATCATGATGATGGTGATGAGGTTGAGCAGGCCGGAGCGCAGATCCAAACCCAGCAGCAGGCAGCACACCACGAAGGTCGGCAGCAGACAGAGAGAGATATTGAAGAGCCCTTCCTTCACAATGGTCAGATACTGCTCATAAAACACGTAGGTTATCCTGGAAGACGAGGGAGAACGAAAAAGAAATGGTGCACATCAGAAACAAAAGGTTCATTTGATGAAGTTGGACACTGGTGTTTTAAGAAGACAGAAGTTGATCCAAACACCCACGTGTAAGGAAATACTTCAAAGTCCGGCGAGGTGCCTGGTATTTTCCTCATGTCCGAGGTGATCTTTTTGGCCAGCTCTCTGGCTTTTAACAAAGCGGCTGTGAACTCCTGAGAGTTGGTCAGTGGAGTGTGATACGCCATGAACCGGGTGGCTGTGTGTGGGGGGGGAGGAGGCGACAGGACAATGAGAAACGTTACTGACGTCACCCCTCACAGGTGCAGGTAGGAGACGATTAAAATCTGGTTTTGCTCTCAAACGTTTTGCCTCAAAGTGCAAGAAAGAAAACGCACCAATTATTTCTCCGTTTTGGTCTCTCACCACTGCTGTGTCGTAGGCTCCCAGACCGCTGTTAGGAGAGAAGATGCGAAGGTGTGAGGCAGCTAGTTTTGTAATGTAATCAGCTTCTCTACACGTGTGGCTCCGTTACTCACCCTTTGGAGCACTGCAGGTTAGGTCTGTTGCCCAGAAAATCAGGGAGGAAGCGATTGAACTCTTCCATGGTGGGTCTGACGACACCGTCCGAAGGATTCGCTAAGCATTTCTTCAGACAGGAAAGACCAGCTTGTTTGGGCACAAAGGAGCAAATGTGTTGTTTACAATAAGAAGAATGTGTGTCAAGTTGATGTCTGCGGAGAACAAAGTCTCACTTATGTTTGCAGGACAGAAGTTTCCGGCGTTTGGACCAGAGGTGTAGAGGCGACAGCATTTGGACCCAGGGTTCAACCAGTCTATGAAGTCGTCCACCCACGAGTTGGCGGGAATAGCCATGTAGGATCTACGGTGAAGGGACAGAGGTGAAAGGTCGAACTCAAAAAAGACTAAATAAAACAGTCAAGTTTTGAAAAATGGCCGTGTCGACTGATGGAGATGATCTCCACGCTTACCGGCATCCCCTGGTCAAGGTTAGGTCATATCACTTCAAATAAATAACTGAATTTATTCAGTGGGTAAAATAAATAAATAAAAATAATAACAATGTCATTTTTTAACATTTCCATATACAAGTCAAAAATGTGAAAGAGAAGAGAACGTACCATTCAAGTAATTGTGTAATGAAGGAGGGAATAGGTACAAGAAATAAAGCTATTTTTAAAAGTGGCATCCCTATTATTTTTATTATTATTTGTTGTTTACTGGTATATATTTTAAAGGTTACATGGGGATTTGTTTATTAGTGTACCTCCCCATATTTTTTTGACTTATAAAAGTAAACAGGTCGGGCGAAATTCATGAGGCTGTAGTAGAGAAACACAAACCTTCTGATGAATTTATTGTCTCATTTGTCATCTATACTAGTGAGAAATAGTTCCAGCAACAGATTAGCACCACACAGTTAGATTTGTTCACTGGAAAACAACAGCAAGTGATTTTAATTTTATTGAACTAATACAAGAAGCTACAGTAGCTGTGTTTTTTTTTTCTTGTACCTAAGTAGCTCTTATAAAATACAATTTTTCCTGGATTGTTTTTTTTTTTTTTTTTTTAGGAAGAGTACAAGTTTGAGATATTTTTTGTCTCATCGTAGCTCAGTGGTATTAACCCAGCTGAGTTCATCATTAACTACCAGGACGGGGTTGTAAGTTAGAAGTGACAGGTACAAAATCCAGCCAATCAGTGAAACTCCCAGGAAACGATATGATAACACAGAAAGTCGATGATATGATAACGCAGAAAGTCTAACTAATGCAGCCAAAACAAAATAATAGATACAAAGGTTAACTTTATGATCTGATAGTCAGATTGGAACAAATTAAGATTAATGCTGACTCACCGCTCGGGGTAGTCTGTGGCGTATCGGATCTTCTGAGTCATGGAGAACTGATCGCAGCCCACGCTGGAGCAGACGCCGTCCATTCCCGCGACCGTGCTGAAGTTGTATCCCTTCTTTGTTACAAAATAAACCGGCACTCCAACTTCGAAGTATTTATTGAGGTATTGGAAATAGTCCAGCATGTAGGATCCCTGCAGCAGAGCAGATTAATCCACGTGAGGTCACAAGGGAAGAGGTCAGACTTTTTGTGTTTGCAGGTGGTCGTGGACGAAGCGGCTCCAACTGACCTTTGGCATCGCCAGCTCCTGGTCCAGACCCACTTTCACATTCAGCATGAGGAATATTGACGCGCACAGCATGAAGATGAAAACCAGCATCTGAGGAGAAGCACACAGTTGAGGGGAATGAACTTACATTTATCCCGGTCGTCACATTGGAACAACAAACTTTTAAGTATTTTGTTGGACTTCTATCCAGAAATCAAACACAAAACCAACAACATGATATGTGCTTTTCGAAATGTTTTAGAAGTGATAAGTGCGGCATCCCTTTTGTTTTCAGACCGAGTTAACAAATTACTTGTTATCCAGTCAAACAAGTCATTTAATTTGTAAATAGGCTGAAAAGTACTAGTTCCATTGGCAGATTGTTTCACTTATAACATGGAGAAAATGTCCTGTTATGAGTGAAATAATCTGCCAGTGGAACTAACACTATTTTTTTTAAAAATAGTAAAATTTAAATATTAAGGAATCATTGACTTAAAACAAGCTCCTATATCTTGCTGAAACATTACTTGTCTTTCTTCTTGTGCACTAAGATATATTCGCACTAGAAACTTGACCAACGGTACTTGGTAAGATTTTGCTTTTTTGCAGTGTGAACACATTGTATTCCACAGGATATTGCTGTTTGTCTACAGGCAATAGTTTCAACGCCTAATGACAAGAAAAAATAGATCTGAAAAATCTTACTTTTAGCGCCATCCTTTAGTGGAATTTTAATGTAATTATTCCATTAAAAAAAATAAAAAAAACTGCAAAAACCTACATTTGTAATATCTGTATTTAAAACTATTGGTTGGTTCCAAAGTTAATGAAGGCCCAAAGAGTGACAGACTGCACTGCAGTTACTTCTGACTGAAGTCCTGTTTACTGTTTGCCACCAGCCACATATGGCAAAAAAAAAAAAAAAAAAAAGGCTAATATGTGGAAGAATTTGCTTTGATCTGATAAAACTAGAGTCATCCTCTTGGACTTTATGCAGAATGCTTTGTAAATGAAACATGGTGGCATCAAGATGACATTTCAGCTTCAGCAGGAAAGTTGGTCAAAGTTGGTGAGAACAGAGGGAGGTAAATTCAGAGCAAGAGATGGAGGTTCACCGTCCAGCAGGACAACAACATGCAGCAGGCACTGCCACGGAAACAGATCAAAGCTTATTCACAAATCACTTTCCATCCGGTTCACAATTACACACTGCTTTGAGTTGGTTTAAAACACAAAATCGCTCACTAATTCAGCTGATATGTGTGTGTTGTAATAGGGCTGAAACAATTTATCGGATAAATCATGATGAACAGATTTTTTTAAATAATCGCCAACTAATTTAGTATCTGATTAATCATTAACTGGGGCACACAGTTTCGAAAAAAGGCTCATTTGCTGTAAGAACAAAATAATCAGAGCAGTAGTTAAGTCAAAACTGTACGAAAACATATACATTTTATACTTAAGATAAAAAAAATAAAAAAAAAACTCCTTTGACTGTAAATATGTTCTGCCCAAAACTTTTGGATAACCATAATTCTAGCTCTATCAGGTTGGATTTCTGTAAAAAAAAAAAAAAAAAAAAAAAAAAAAAAAAAAGAAGTTCTACCCAATTATCAATCAATTAATTCAAAACTAGTCAATAGATCAGCCCTTCACTATGATGATGTCAAGTCAAGCAGAAAGATCTGAACTTTTGACATGTTGATGTTAGAAGTATTTTTTTTTTACACTGACCTACACTGAAGGGATGCTATTTTATTGCATTTTAGGCAAAACAGTGATTATTTCTTATTTAAAGAAGATTTTTTTATGTATTTCTAATATTTTTAAAATCAGCTTACATGGTTAAAAGAAAAACTTGCAGAGCGTGACCATTTTTTAATCAAATTAATTAATTAATCATCAGAATAATCAATAGAATAACCAATTAATGAAATAATTGTTGGTCGCAGCCCTAGTTTGTAACATAAAAAATGTTTTTGTAAAGTTATTTATTATCAAAAAACATACACCTGTGAGCAGGGGCGTGGTAAAGGGAAAGTGATGACAATTCTAGGGGCCCTGGCCAACAGGGGGTCCTCCACAATTTATTTTTTTATAGAATTAAAAATAATAATAATTGGAGCTCTGTCAATTACAAAATTAATCATATTGTGTTTTCAAAGATTGTTTTTAGCAGTAAAAATTTAATGTTACCCCTCCCAGATCAAAAAACACACATGAACCCCCTTATCTGCGTTAAATGGTTCATTCCTGCTTGGAAAGTGATGCTGTTAGCAGCAGACAGTAGGAAACACGAACGACTGTGGCAGTTACTATGCTGCTAAGAAAAGTTAGAAAATCAGGTTTTCAATAAAAAAAGAGAGGGAGAGAGAGAAAAAGGCAAGAGTGTTAATTTATAACCCAATTTTTCTCCATGAGAGGTGAGTAGACTGTGTGAGATTATCAACCATTTAGCATAGTTAGCTTAGCTACAAATTATTGTTTGCAGGGTTACATTTCAGTAATCTAAAACTAATAGAAAAAATTTAAGCAACCTACTTACATTCTGGATGTGGACTTTTGGATGTTAAATTCATGAGCAGTAAATATTGTGCTAATTATCAGTATTGAACCACAGAAAGCAAGGCAGATGCAAGCCTTTAAAATTGTGACGCCTTTTATGGGTCAAATAGACTCAAAAAATTGTGACGGTAGCTGCGCATGGGGGCCCAAACATATTTTTTGTCAGGGGGCCCAAGATTCCTGGCAGCGCCCCTGCCTGTGAGTAATTTAAAACGGGCTTCTTCTTTTTTTTCTTCCTGGTGTGTTTCAGATGTTTCAGGAGCTTTACCACTATGATCCTGGTGAAGCGGTGGAGCAGGACGGGAGCGTAGTATTTCCTCATGAAAGGCAGCAGAAAGCCCTCATTTGGTTTGTTGGGACGGCGGGTCGACACGGTCACACAGCAGAGCAGCTCACAGCGGTTGTTGTCCTGGCGCCGAGCATCCAGAGACAACAGCGCCACAAAGGCCGTCATCTGGAGGACAAAGTCCATGAGCACGGCCAGAGCAGCATACAGAGCAAAGGACTTCACCGCTGGCATGGTGGACAAGGCCCCTGGTGAGGCAAAACATAAACATGATGAGAGATAAACAAAGCTCTTCCCTCATTTTTTTTCTTCTGGTATTGCATAGAAAAAAAAGAGAGAAAGAAACTACCTAAAAAGAAGCAGACAGACTCCGAGAGACTGCACAGGAGCATGCTGGGAGCAACCTGTCCGAGCACGCGGCCTATTTGCTCCTCCCGCGTCTCTCCAAGCCTCCTTGCGTCCCTCTGAAAGGACGGGATGGTAAAACGGATATTAAAATATGAATATTTAAACTGCAGTTGGCAGAAATGCAACTACAGATTCCCGGCACTCGCCTGATACTCCAGAACAAAGATAAAGATGTTGTCAGCTCCAACAGCGAGCACCAGGAAGGGAACGACCTGGAGGATGACCAGGGAGGACGGGATCCCGATCCACGAGTAGAAACCCATGGAGGCCAGAACCGAACAGCCCACCACCAGGATCCCCCCCAAGCCCACCAAAAACTTGGAGTCCACCTGCAACACAAACACACTTGTCAATATTAAAAATAATTTCCCGTGTTACTGTTTCAATACTGTAAAACTTTATGATGAGTAAGCTGACAGTACGTGTTCTAGAGCTCAGATAAGCACCATGAGGCTGATAGGAGCAGCGGCCGCTTATCGCTGTGCATGATAAATAAAATGAGATACTGTCTAATTTTATTTTTGCTTTAGCAAAACAATCAAAGTAATTAAGCTACGGCTTAACAACAGCAATGACCTTTCTGTCTAGTGTGCTAAAAAAAACAACAACAGAGGAAGCTATGGGAACTGTTATTTGTTTAGTAGATATTTACACATGAACATGCATTATATCACATTTCTGCAGAAGTTCCAAAATGCCAATATTTACTAATTATTGTATTGCAATCTAAAGCAAGAGTTAAGGCCTTACAAAACTAATTACTATTTGAATATGTGGGGGGAGGGGTTATTCTATATGCTACATATAAGGATCCTGCAATTGTTAAACCCAGTGACAATGCTATGTTTATGAGAATGTTATGATGATTGTTTCTTAAAGTTTATATCATCATGCTAGTTTAGAGCTCGGTTTTTAAGTGAATGCATTGTGATCTGTCTTTAAAGCTTACTGGCCATCATTCTTAGACCTTTTTGCCATTTATGCTTAAAGCAAACCCACAGCAGGTGTATGTTTCTTCTGACTGGAGGTAATATTAATATTTTAGGATCCTGACTTGAATTAGAGTGACGACAAGGCCAACCAAATCCAACCTCAATTTTTTTCACCACCAGCAATAAATACTGGTGGGAATATGCTTAAAGTTGCTTTGATATTATAAGAAGGAAAAAGGGTTTAATTGCTATGGAATCAATGAATATTTCTTATTTCACTGATTTTTGAGAAGAGCAAAAATAATTTTGG
>NW_015112967.1:428421-428854 GCF_001443285.1 Poecilia latipinna | reverse complement strand
ATATATATATATATATATAGAGAGAGAGAGAGAGAGATATTTTATTTTTTTATTTTATCTTTTAAATTATGTATTCAAAATCTAAATAGTATGCATGGTAGAATTGAACTTGGCACGTTTTCCAAACTGCATCCTTCAAATGACGTCATATTTGAAAGTCACATCCTCCAATGTGACTCAGGACTTTTGTAGGATGTGCTGAGTCAGAAGAAGAGCGTTATGAAATTGGTAAATACATATCAATGCACAAAGTAAGCTTAGTTGTTTTGCCTTTGTGCATCTACAGAAGAGCTACCTCTCATTATTTCTTTTGCCCTATAGTATTGCTGATAGAAGTGTAAAGTAAGAACTTTCAGATAGTATTTTTGATAGATTAGACCAGGGGTCCCCAAACTTTTTCCTGCGAGGGCCACATAGCTGTTCCTTTCTCTGG
>NW_015112967.1:410459-424150 GCF_001443285.1 Poecilia latipinna | reverse complement strand
CCAGAGAAAGGAACAGCTATGTGGCCCTCGCAGGAAAAAGTTTGGGGACCCCTGGATTAGACCAACAAAAGATTATATACATCTTATTTAATAAGACTGATGATTTTTGATTCATAAATATAACTAAGTTAGCCTCTCAACTACTACATTTAAGGGCCCACTTTATAAACTCCTGTTATTGCATAGGTTTCTGAGAACTGAACTGACCAATAAGGTGACTTCTGAAGACCAATGGATTTATCTGAGGGGTGTCTGAATGAAACGGGTTGAGTACAAACACAAGCTGCATGTTTTTTTTAGATTTTTATCAGTCAAATATTTTTGTATTGTTTTCCTCTTCACAGTTATGAACTTAGTTAAGTTGCTCTAAGAGATAAACCTCCTATAAAATACGTTGTCCTCTCTTGTAATTTGACAAAAATGAGGATCAGTAGGGACAATTATTTTTACATGGCGTCGTATGTGAAATATAGTAGTTGTAGAAACATTTTCACTTGTCTAATTGATTACTAATGACAGGTCTGCTAAAAAAAATGTACTCCACTGTACTGAAGTGAAATTTTACTCCCCACATGCTTACCAGTAAGCGTTTACATGAAGAGTACTCCCCCAGTGCCACCGCAATATAGACAAAGATCACAGCGTAGCTGATCATAAAAATGGGAATATCTTCTGCTGTTGTCCGATTAATTTCATCCTCCAAGGACCTCTGCAGGCAGACAGACAGAGACCAACAGGGCATGAAGAATTGACACTGATCAGAGTCTGAGAAAGAGTAGATAGACGAGACAACTCAATGCCCTTGCAAAAGAAAGCTGCTGCAATATTTCTTTATCAGCAAAAACCGGTGATAACAACCTCTTTTTATAGGTAGGATGTGATTATAGCCAGTAGGTAAAAGATCAGAGAATGTCGATGATGATAAATAATCAGAGACAGCTCTGACATTTGTTAGATTTGTTAAATCTAATGCTGATTTAACAAACGGACAGTTAGAAAACGTGAAAAGTAGATTGGTATGGTAGAGATCCCTTAGCTGACTCTACCTCAGCCATGTATGCGAAGGTGAAGTTGGCCTTTGGGTTTCTTTGGTAGTCCTGGACAATTTTGAGAAACTCTGTCTCCCACTGCAGGGCTACTTTGAACTTGGGGTTGTCGCGAAGGTAATTGTTGAGGGAGAAAGTCAAGATGAAGGCTTCAGCATTGGTATACTCGTCACCTGGGAAAAAACAACAACAACAACAACAACAAAGACAACAAGACACGTGATGTTCAAGTTAGCCGAAAGGCTTTTTCTTTTGGTGTGCTACAAAAACTTATTCTGTGCAAAGCATTAGAGTACTGACTTTTGTAGCCTCCCACGGCTAGAAATGGGAATACTGGCGCTCCATAGTCTGCCATGCAGCTCATTCCTAAATCGGTGATGTCTTTGAAGGACAGCGGAGAGCTTGAGAAGAGGCAGAAGAAGGAAAGGGTGTGACATTTGAGCTTTGTGCTGAACATTTAAGCCACTCTTCCTCACATCTATACATACTTGAGGCAGTAGATTAGATGGTCTCTCCAGTCGACCTCTTGGGTCACTCCCAGTTCAGTCATATTTACTTTAGCGTTAATGTTGTCCAGGCTGTTCTGGAAGTACTGTGGCAAGCTGTTTACCGCGCAGTCAGTCAGCGAGGGGTTGGATGGGTTTAGAGGCGCGTAACACACATCCTTCAGGGTTGCTGTGCGGTTCAAATCCTCTGACCAGAACTCAATATCCTACAGCAATTCAAAGGTAAGTTAAGTAACATACAGCAGATTTCAAACCACCTCTGTCATTGCTTTTGCCCCTGACTTGTTACCTGTATTTTCCTTTGGAGATCTAGCAGCTCAAGTATGAGACTTTTGGAAATAAGCCCGCTGAAGTTCTGCTTCCCGAACAGCAGTGAGTCATAAAGGTGGCCTTTTCTTCCTGGTGCTGTCAGGATCAGCTGGTTAGTCCTGAAGAAAGGAGTGAAGTGTTTGTCATGGAAGTCCTTCTCCTGCCGGGCCCTGCTGTTGGGAGCAGACCACAGCTCGACTGGATCAGTGGTGAGCTTGATGGACTTTAGGCCGACGGAGAAAACAACCACGATGATGGCCGCCACCAAGAGGACCTTGAATGAAGATGGAAAGGTAATCGCCTGGCTGATCTTTGTCTGTGTTTAGATTGTTCTGATTGTTTTAGACCTACTTACTGTGAAGGGATAAGAAGCCATCAGGGTTCCCCAACGCTGAAACTGTCGGCTCATGAAAGCTTGAGCTGCCATGCTGGTTTTATCTGCACATGTCACGTCTGATGGGTTGATGATGGGCTGACCCACTTCATTGCTGTTCTCGTCTTTGATTTTCCCTTTTCTTCCCGTTTTACTCAGATTTTTTCCATTTTTAGATTTCACGTAGTAAGACACGACGAGGTACACCACAAACGCACATATCAGGAGACAGAGCAAGATAATGGAAATCACAAGAAATCCATTCATTCCCTGGATTCTGAAGGGTTCAGGGAGCGGAGGTGGGGGTGGCACAGGTGGGCATGAATCGAGGCAGTCCTGGCAGGAGCAGGCCATCCCGCCTGTTGTTGTGTTCTCATTGCACCCTAAAGCGCGGCCATTGTAAGGAATCATCCCCTCTGGTACTCCTGTCGTGTCATTCTCCTTTAACAGCCGAAAGTCGATGTCTAGAGGGGCGAGGCCGTTGCTGGTGTCCCCCTGGAAATCGTACCAACGCTGGGCTGTGCACAGTTTAGATCCATACCGGCCGCACATGGTGGCGATGGCAAAGCCTCCTGTGGCTGGAATCCTGACGTTCTTGCAAGACTGGAAGGCACCTTCGGCAAAAGTGCTGCTGATGTACGCCTGGTAGGCCACCACGGCATCCCTCGGCCTACCCAGGTGCGTGACGTTCATGACCTTTGTCACATTAACGGTAAGCGTCTGGTTGGGGCTGCAGGTGGTGGCACAGTACAGGTGAGCAAAGTTATCAGCACAGGAGGGGCATCGGATCAGCACGGCTTTGGACAAGGTCAAACTTGTTTCCAAAGACGCGATCTGTTGTAAGGAGCAGCAGGCATATGTGTTGCTTTCTCCAAAGTCCAACATGGGGCATACCTGCAGTACGAAGGGTATTTCAATCCTTCCATTAAAAGAAATGACAAAAAAAAAAAAAAAAGTATCAATGTGCCTACGCTTGCTTTACCCAGGTGGTGAACCAACCTGCTTGAGCCTCCTGTAGTGTTCGCCTGTAACTTGTCGGGCTCGGCTGTAATTGAGACAAGGGACAATAGGAGGGATGAGGCTTTCTTCCACCGTTGGGTTATGACCGCATTCATCATAGAAGGCACAGTAACCCGGTCTGTGTTCAACCTCTGAGGACGCCTGAGGAGAAGACAGGGATGCTTTTAATCCATCCATCCATCCATCCATCCATCCATCCATCCATCCATCCATCCATCCATCCATCCATCCGTCCATCCATCCATCCATCCATCCATCCATCCATCCATGTTTTTCCACCATTATGTCATCAGTTTTGTAAAGTGCACCAGTCCCTCCTGCAGCAAACCACTCTCACAACAGAATGCTTTCCTCTGTGCTTCTCAATTGGGGAGATTTTCTTGAGCTTATATGTTTTTCTTTTCCCTATAAGCAGAACTATGGTCATATTTGTAAAGTGTGAAGAAAGTTATATCTTCAATAAATTCTCTCTCTGCTTTTTCTGCTATATGGAGAACATGAATTATTTTGAACTGATCTAAAAAAAATTACAAGTACAATAAATACATTTTGTCATGTGAAAAGCACTTGGGTGCCTTGACAATTTTTTTTTTGTGTAAAGTAAAATATATAAATAAATGTGTGTATTTTCTTATTTTTATAAGCTGGACCACAAACTAAGCATACAATATTTTATTGAAACAAACAAAATAGCCAATTTTATTTGTTGAAAATTGATTTGTAAAAACTTGTAGATCCAAAACTTAAAAAGAGTCTTGCACTATTGCCTTATTATAACACAGGCCAAGAGTTTCTAACATTTTTGGGGTCATTGTTTTCTTATTTTGACTTGAACAATTTACAAAATTAACCCTTTCATGCATAGTGGTCAGTACAGTGGACAGTTATCAAAAATCCATTTTCTTGTGCTTCTTGTGAATTTTTATGTTATAAATGCACACAGACCACTGAAGTGGACACTAATGCATCATAAAATACACCAATTACTGGCCATCAGCTGCAAATGCAAGAAATTATTTTTGTTAAATCCAATATGGCCTGCCAACTGACCCGGTCCCTCCTGCTACTGTAGATGACTCTTGGAGGTATAAAAAAAATATATTGTGACATCAGATAACCCCTAAAGAACAATACTACTGATGCATGTTTCAAATAACAACTTTGTATTTGGAGAAAATTACAATTGATCACCTAAAATAAATAAATAAAATAAAATGTTTTACAACATTTTTTTTCCTACCTTTTTTACGCCTTAAGAAAATCTTAACATTTTTGGAAAAAACCCTGACACAAAGGATCATAATTTATGCATGTAAGGGTTAAGATGAATGCAGAGGTTTGATTAATACATAAGAAACAATTTATCTCATACCTAACATTACGTTTTATTATTTATTTTAAGTTTAGGATTATTTAATTTGTCTGTAAAAAGATTTAGCTTTATCTGTGCTGCATACCCTTAAACTCTGTAATTAATTTTATTTTTTATTTTAAACTAATACATTTTTTACTAATGACACAAAAGTCTATATTTTCTGTGCAGATAGACACCAGACCCACCAAAGATAGACAAGTACGGATACTAGATGAATATTTTATTAGGTGATATTAGCAGATGATTTAATGGCCATCCCAACCCAGCATGAATTTATTAACAATTTTTCAAACCTGCACTCAATTTGAACCATTTTAAATAAAACATTTGTGACACCACACATTGGTTCATTACAAATACTGGTGAGATCTTTTAATGGTTTCAGTTCATATCCTGCTACGTTTCAAAGTTGGGCAGCAGAATGCCAGGTCCCAGTTTGCCAATGCTCAAACAAACATCCCCGCTACTCACCAGACAGGCCAGAAACGTGACGAGGGCAGCAGCTCGAAACATTATTCCCGGAGTGTTTCAACAAAAGGTGAGTTATAGTCCTCACTTTCAGGAGGCAGGAGTGTTTGACAATCACCGCTGACACATCAGGCAAAGACAGAGAGCAGGGTTCAATGTCTGAGCTGTCCTCGCTCTTCTACAGTCTGTCCATCTAACTAAAGGCAGAGGGCGGGAAGGAAAACCATCCTGACTTTTCCAACGTCATTACTACTGTGATGTCACGGCTCTCTTATCTGGTGTGATGTTGTGGACGACCAATCAGAGCAATGGAGGATCAATATCCCCATTAGATTATTAACGTAAACTGGGACACGGTTACCTGGGTGATTCAAAGCAGTTTGGAGGAAGTATTTGGGAAAAACCCAAACAAACAACCTCACCCAGGTTTTTCATAAGCTCTGACTGTACACTGTTAGTGCCTGCCTCCGACTTATCATGCTCCCGTTGATAAATTTCAGATACATCTTTAAATAAAAAGCTTTTTTTTCTTTCATCGCCTCGGCATTGTCTTTACCTCTCTTTGATGAAGCTGAACACGAGCGTTTTCTGGATCATTGACTAGTACAAAGTAGAAGCAGGACATTTACATACATACACAAGAAAATTAATGTTTTGGAGTCACAAGGTTCTCATGTGAGTTTCATGGGCTTTTCCTTGAGGATGTGCGTGAGAAACAAATTAGTTGTATAAGGAGGAATGAAGAATCCCAAAAACATGACCCACAGCCACTCATTCTTTGTCTATGAGCCTCCTGTTCATTTTGAATCGTGGAGTAACTCCAGCAGTCATTGGGCGAGAGGCAGGATATGTACACGCATGGGAAGAACATGCAAACGTTAAGCAGAAAGACCCCAACTCATACACTTTAACATGTATTTCTATTAAATAGTGATGAACAGAATAGGAACTTCTAAAATTGACAAAAGTAACAGTACATTCTCTATGAAAGTACCTCCATCCTCATTCTTTTATTTAGCGAATAGGAATAATTTTGACCTAAAACAGAAATAGATTCATCTGAAATCCAATCAGGACAAAAAAATAATAATAATAAACAATGTTCTCTGTGTTTTTGTACCCAATGTAAACATAAGTAGTTTGAACTGTAGGTGCAAAAAGTGTATTCTTTGATCAACACATGATCTTTTTTTCTAACAAAACGTATTTCCATCCAGTTTCTCTAAAAGCCTTTTGTTTGTCCAAAGTTCCAGCTCCACCATATCGATACTGGGTGGCCACCGTCCACACAGGCCAGAGGATCAATCATTTCCTGAGTCATATCTCCTACCAAAGATCAACCTTGCGATTAATGCCATTATCACTTTATGTCAAGGCCAGTGCAGTGATGATAGCAGACGGTTCTCCTGCAGTTATACCACAGGAACATTTACATGATCAGGGCGAAGGTGCTGGGAGAAATTTTGTAATGAAAGCAGATGCTGAGGAGACAAGGGGAATCAAGGCAGATAGAGGGATGTTCTCTGCTTTATCGCTTGCTGATAAGTTGCAGAAAGGGAGAAATTTGCAATTTGTCACGCTCACGCAAAATGCTATTGCAGAGAGCAGCATGCAGAGTTCAAAGCGGAGAATAAACAAAAATAATGGCAGGATCTCGTTGGATCTGACAAAGAGTCTGAACTGCTGCGAAAAGCTGATCGATGGAACGTGTTCAATTCTGGTTCGAGAGTGACTTATTCTGAATATTTCCTCTTTACAGGGAGAAAGAGACATAATGACTAGTGCAGCGCTGGCCAAAGTCGGTCCTCGAGGGCCGGCATCCTGCGTGTTTTAGTTCTGTCCCTGGTTTAGCGCACCTGGATCAAATGATGGCTCATCAGAGGCCTAAGAAGAACATTGACATGCTGAAAAGGTTGTTATTTCCAGCAGGGAGAGAACTAAAACATGCAGGATGCCGGCCCTCGAGGACCGACTTTGGGTACCACTGGACTAGTGGATTTGTTAGCTTATGCTTTCTTTAGCTTGCAAGTTTACAGTTGAGCATTCTGGGTATCATCTATCTGGAGCTGAGATTTATGTTTTTCCTGTGTTTTATTTTTTAGCGTATCAAAAAGAACCAATCAATTAAAAAAATAGATAAATAGTACAATTAATACTGATATGAATTGAAACTGATATGATATGAATTCAGATATATATGGTCTTACTACTTCAAAGCCAAAATAGGAGGATAATAAAACTGATAAATCTGGACAAGAACAGATAAAACATCAATAAACACAAGACAGACGGTCAGCATGTTCTAACTCTTCTAATCTAAGGACTTCCTTTTTCTTTGTTTCTGGTCGGAAAGCCGAGTAACATCAATGCTTTTCAACACTTTCTCAGAAGAAAGCATTAAACTCTGAGTGAAAGACGAATTAGCTGTTCATTTTACATTTAAAATAAATGCTGTTTTAGAAATGCTAGTAGCTCTGCCGCCAAGACATAAACTAAAAATATCACACACTATGTTTTACATTTACTATTCTCTACACACTTTGGCAACACTAACAAAAACAAATTAATTTCAGATTTATTAAAATAGTTTTTCCCCACTCTTCTACATCTGTACGTTGTGAAAGTCTTTAAAAGCTTTAAGTGTTACTGCATTCGGTGAGTTGCTGTAACAAACATGAAGAACATCCACCTTATTTCAACGATGTGTTTTCTTGTCTTTCCCGTCTTCATGATGGAAGTGTTGAAGAGAAATTGGCTCTGTGTCACTTCACATACAGACCCATTCAACAAATACAACATTATTAAGAAGATGATTTATTTCAGTAACTCGGTTCACGACTGGAAACACATTTTATGGGTAAATTACACACAAACTGAAGCTCATTAGCCTCTATTTCTGTTAACTATGATCATTTTCTGCTCACAGCTGCCGAAAATGTGACATTTAAGCTTAGAATGTTACATCACAACATTAAAAATATGTAATACAGAAATGTGGGTTTAGTGAAACTGCAATTTCTACTTAAATGCCATATTAGCAGATATACAATCAATCAATCAAATTTATTTGCATATCACATTTCAACAACAAGGCAGTTCAAAGGGCTTTGCATCATACAACAAAATACAGCCACAGAAGATACAAAAGACAATTGTCAAAAAAAAAAAAAAAAAGAGCTCATTTAATTATTGCTGTTCATCCCGGAGAACCACAATGCAGTTTCAGTGTGAGATTGTGCTACTGAGAGGAAATTTAATTCATTCAGGGTGTTATTTCTACCAGGAGTTTCAGCAAATCCACATTATGCTAAAAATGTATTATGTTTTAAATCACTGATAAAACAATTAAAGGTGCAATAAAATAGCAATAAAAAGTTCAACATTAACTTTAGCTGAATGAAAAAGTGCAATGGATCCTTCCAAAACAATATGTAAATAACTTTGAAGAAAGTTTCAATGAATTAAAATCAGGACAGGAAAGTTTAGCTCCTTACTGGTTATATTAACGTTTTTGTTTTACTAAGCCCCCCCCCCCCCCTCAAAAAAAACAAAACCTTAAATAAGTAAATAAATAAATAAATCATTCTCTATGAATAAATTTTGTCTGTTATGAATAAATGAATGTTTCTGGCAGTCATGTGTTTTAATCTATTTGTGCGAAAGTTTACTAAGTACGCTTAGATTACATTGAATGAACGTGCTTTGAGTTCAAATATTTACAGACAGAAACTCATTCATTAATGTATAAATTTCCTTTTAATCTGAGGAAATCTCATTCATTAGTGCATAAATTTAATTTTAATCTGGAGAAATTTCACTTTGATGATCTTCTGTTTTAAGATAACTACAACGTGTGGCAGTAGAGATGGCAGAAACAAAGGGTGAGGGGAAAACATGAGTTACTTCTGTGACATCTATGAAAATTAATAACAAGCAACAATTACAAAACAACATATCCATCCAACGACATGTTATTTTATCTTAAAAGTTTCCGTCTTACCAAAAACCAAGCTTTTAATATGAAATAGATAGAATAAACAATATGATTTGTATACTGTTTTGCGTATTTCTCATGGTAAATATAGTGTTGTTTTGCACTTGAAAAGCAGCAACAACTCATTCCGTTTCCTTCTGTAACACAATAAAAATACATTATATGAATATGTAATATACCACATATTAGATAAATACAAATAAAACACATTGTTGCACTTGAAGATGACCTATTTTCATAGCTCTCAGCAGCGGTTTAGTCGGTAGGTGTTTGAAAGCCATAGAGGAATCATGGATCCTGTCCGTCAGGTTTCAGAGCGTCACAAGAAATGCTCCTCTGAATTGTTTTTGAACTCACAGATCGACGCTCAGATAACACTTTCCCCTCTTTACTGTCGCTCCCTTATCGGTTTTTATTTATGGAGCGCTCTCATTGCTCTGGCTGCATCACAAGCCAAGCTGACTTCTTGGACTCAGATAACAGGTTGATAGCGCCATCTTCACTATCGGACATATAAAATAAAAACATCAGAAACGACATATAAAACTATTGTATGACCGTAATAAATGTATGCTATAATTATCTCTTACTGTAATTAGATCCGTTTTATAGCGTTCAGGGAAAGCAATTAATTTGCCACTTAAGGAGGAGTAATTTCCTTCCTTTAGTTTTCTTACCTGTTTATACTGTGCATTTGCATTAAACTTTTGTATTTTACACAAAAGCCTGAAAAGGAACTGAATAGAAAATGGAAATATCCTTTATTGTCCTTTATTGTGGGGAAATTCAGGTGTACTAGCAGCAAAGGTTGGAATAGGTTTTTCTTGAAAATAAAAATTCATTTTCTTCATGAGATTTAAACAAAAAAACATAAAAGTGACAGACAAAATGGAGTCATGCAAACGAACACAGGTTGAAATATAAAAACAAAAAATAAGAATAAGAATCTGTAATGAATAACTGCGTAAGAATGTGATGTTAGGAAAACTTGAACAGATGATGTTAGTGTTGCATATTGCGACGATGATACGAACTGTGAAGAAACTTCATTTTCCTTCACTCTTGTCTTCATCATCTTGATCATTAAATGCCAGGAGTGAGCATCCAGAGCAGTGACTCCATCCGACCGCTCAACAAGTGAAGTATGAACATACTCTGATGTTTATTACACTTTATATCAAACGGAGAAAGAAAAAGATCCTCCCATAAATTGCTTCCAAGCTGTGCTTTAGATTTATGCAAACACTGATTTGCTATATTGTTCAGCTCTAATTAAAGCCACACTGTATGTAGTTTGTGCATCTCGTTTTTTAGATGAGGCTTTTTCAGCTTTTATTTCTGCTAACAACTTGAACTTGCGCTGCAATGAGATAACAACATACTGTAACTCGTGACAACCTAGAGTGATTTTACGCCAGCAGTGTCAGGGTAAGCTATGGTTTAGAAAAGTTATGTTTCAAAAGGGCAAGAGGATTTTTGTTCCATGTGATTCTTTCATTTTAAGGGAAATAATAATGCATCGCAATCTCTTACTCTTCTGTCACGGCACCCTGTTCATCAGCTGGCTGAAAGAAGGTTCCATCACTTTCACAGGAAACTCACAGGTACAATCTTCAAGGCATACGATTCTGTCCAATGAGCTTTTTTTTTTTTTTTTTTACCTTACATTTGCTGTTAAAATCAGTTAAATCTACATTTTGTCTTACGTTTATGTATCAACATACAAATATCTGTTATGAGTAACATAAGTGGGTAACACTTTATTTGACGGGCGTGCATAAGACCGACATGACACTATCATAAACATGGAGTCTTTATGAATGTTTATGACAGTTGTCATCAAGTGTCATTTAGTAAATAATGACACTTTTAATGCAAAGTTGCTCTAAAAGTTGCCTTCAAAGTGCCAACTGTGCATTAAAGAGTCATTATTTACAAAACAATGCAAAGTTGGCACTTTTAATACAGCTTTTGGAGCAACTTTGCATTAGAAGTGTCATTATTTACTAAATGAAATGTCATGCCAACAGTCATAAACATTCATAAAGACTCCTTCATGTTCAATACATATATTTTAACAGCAGTTGGGACAATTGTTGCTTTTCTGGTAAATTAGAAGAAATTGGACATTTTTTCAAACTATTTTTGCAATATTGTCATTAAAACCAGGGAACTATTAAATTTCACTACAAGAGTCTCTTACAGTCAATTTTCACTTCATAGATCAAATATGTAAAAAAATAAATTTTCTTTCCCTTGTTGATTAGATGCATCCAGTATTCATGACAGCTTTTGTGAATAAACTCATCAGCCAAACAGCTTTTGTGCACATTTCTGCATTTAATAACAAATCAGATAAACTACAAGGACATTCTCTTTAATGCATAGATGTGGATGATCAGTTTATTCAAATTAAAATTTCTCTTGGATTCAAATCTATGTGTCATAATATAATTAGCAGTACATTTTTTTCACCTGTGTGACATCTGTGATTTTGACAATCTCCAGTCAAGAATCAGCAGCATCTCTAAGCTTTTGTGCCCTTTTATACAAAATGTAAGTAGGAAAAGGAGCTGTCTGCTTTTGACGTTTTGTAGTGACCGATACGCTGATTCACACTGAGACATTTTGACAACTTTTATGTATTTTCTGAAACTGTAAAGAGTTGGCATCTGTTTGAGGATCAGCCAGTCAGACCACACAGATAATTGTAACACCCTAAAAAGTGTAGTTATTAAAAGTAAGGTTGTTGGTGTGTGCTGAAAAATATTAGCCACCATTGTGCTGTGAAGCTTTTCTATCCTGAATAAAACACTTTCTTTTTTATTTTAAGGAATTATGAATTTATTACAGAAAATGTAACATATTCAGGACCAAAAACATTATCTACCCTACAAAAAAAATTAAGAAAAAAGTAAAATGAATGGCTCATTTGGAAAAACGCATCAGTACTGAAACGACTCAAAAAACACCAAAATAAAAGTACAAAAAAAGTTTTTTTTAAAAGTTCAAGGGTAACATCCACTACCTTAAACTTTAACATACAGTGAGCTGAAAAATGAGGGGAAAAAAAATTACAGACATGTGATTCAAAATCTGCGCTGCTTGTTATAGTCTCCGGGGCCGGGGAGCCCTCTGGGGAAGCCGCCCTGGCCCCCTCCGGGCAGGCTGCCGCTACCTGAGCCCGCCATCATAGGAGCGCTCTCGGCGGCCATGCCAGCAGCGCCGGCGGCACCCGAGTTCCCACCCAGGGAATTTCTGTTCATAGACATGCCGTGGCCCCCCATGTGCATCCTCATCTCCTGCTCTCTGTTCTCGGGGAAGCCGCCCCTGAAGCCCTCCTGCTGCCTCTTAATCATCTCCTCGTTGCGCAGCCTCATCTCCTCTTCTCTCCTCCGGCGCTCCTCCTCCTGCCTCAGCTCGGCCTGCTTCCTCTTCTGCACCTCCTGGCTGTGGAGCTCCTCCATCCTCCGCAACTCCTCCTGTCTCCTCAGGAGGTCCTGCCTCATCAGCATCACCTGGTGCTCGTGTCTGGCCGCCTCCATCTCGGCCTCCAGCTTCTCCTGCGCCTCCTTCATGTTGCGGTCGACCATCTCGTACTGCTGCTTCTCCATCTCCATCAGGGCCTTCCAGCGCATGGCGTACTCGTACTCGAACGAGCCGGGCTGGGCGAACCGCGGGGGCTGTTCGCGCTCCTTGTGGTACTGTTGATTCCTATTGATCAGCTTCTCCGGCAGACCCTCGTCCTCGTCGAACTGCTCCATGGGCTCCACGGTGATGGGCCGGGGGAACGCTGTGAGGAGGTAGGCGCTGTCGTTGCACTTGTCCAGAGCTTTCCTTGCGGCTGGCTTCGCGGTAAACTCCACGATGCCTTTCCCCGTGGGCCTGCCCCGGTCATCCACGATCACCAGAGCCCTCTCTATCTGGCCGAAGACGGAGAAGGCCTCCTCCAGGAGCTCGTTGGACACAAACTCTGGGAGGTTTTTAATGGACAAAGCGGCGCCGTGTGTGGCGAACCTCACCCGGATGGGTCTGCCTTTGAACACGAAATCATCCAACTCCGCTCTGGCGATCTCAGCGATGATCCTGGTCTCCAGGCGGATGAATCCGAAACCCCTGTCCTTGTTGACGAAGATCTCGCTGGCGTTCCCGTACTTCGCGAACAGCTTGACCAGCTCCTCCTCGGTGACTCCGGTGGGCAGGTTCCCCACGAACAACCTGCTCCGCTGGGTGAAGGTTTTCTCTCCGGGCTTTCTGAAGCTCTGCGGGTCCAGCGTCAAGCCCGCGTTGAGGCTGGTCTGCTCGCTAGGCTCCGGCTGCTGTCCGTTGCTGTTGGGCCCGTCGCCTTTGAGGTGGTTCCCCGGACGGTTGGGGCCGTGGTTCTGTTGGGGGCCTCTGTAGCCTTGCATGTTTTGTCAACAAATGTGAATTAAAAAGTCGACGAAAACCGTGCTAAAAGCAAGAGAGACTTAGCAGACGGAGGCGCACAAAGAGCAGCGAAAATGGCGACGCTATTGTGACCTCAACAATGTGCGACAGAAAGAGTTCGTGTCGTGACGTCATCTATGAACGACATTATTGTCTTCTTCTTCTTCTTCTT